>NC_034185.2:53980872-54190872 GCF_002021735.2 Oncorhynchus kisutch
GAAGAGATTAGGAGGGAGACAGGAGGGAGCAGAGAAGAGGAGGGAGACAGGAGGGAGCAGAGGAGAGGAGAGAGACAGGAGGGAGCAGAGAAGAGGAGAGAGACAGGAGGGAGCAGAGAAGAGGAGACAGGAGGGAGCAGAGAAGAGGAGACAGGAGAGAGACGAGAAGAGGAGACAGGAGAGAGACAGGAGGGAGCAGAGGAGAGAGCGAGAGAGAGAGTGGAAAAGGTGTCCTTGGCTCATCGTCTAATTAAATCAAATCAAGGGGAGAGCAAGGGAGGACCGGAGGAGAAGAGGGTATGAAAAAAAGAGCAAGCAGAGACAGAGAGCAAGTGACAGAGAAGAAGAAAGAGAGAAAAGGGGAGCGAGGGAAGGAGGGAAAAAGCTAGCTGAGAGAGACAGTCCACACCACACTGGTTGAAGGGATCAGCATCAAAGCACCCCTTTAGGGGGCAAGAGATGAAAGAGTTTAACCATAGGAGCATTTTTAGTGTGGAAAAACAGACATCAATGAGGCCATTCTAATCACGAACAGCCAAACTGGGCAACAGAGCCCATGCACTCTAATTAGGGAGACAACTGGGCAACAGAGCCCATGCACTCTAATTAGGAAGACACAACTGGGCAACAGAACTCTGTGTCTGCATCTCAAACATCTCTCTCGTTTGACAAACAGACAGGGTTCCTTACATTCAGTCATTAAAGATCAGATTTAGCTTTCTCTCCAACTGTGTGATACAAAAGAGACGAAGCTAATTGTGTGTGTGTGTGTGTGTCTGGTGAGTTGAGGAGCCTTCAGATTGGTGTTTTAATTGAGGTCTTGTGATTTTCTTATCACATCTTGCACCAAACATCGCAGGCATTCAGTTAAATGGAGAAAAAGGAGAGGAATAGGAGGTTAAAAGATCCATCATGACCCTTAGAGTGGACCAACACTATTTGGAACAGCAGTACCTCAAGATAAAGGAGAGAGGGAGGAGAGGTGGGGAAGAGGTTGAGGACGAGGGGGGCAGAGGTTGAAAATGAAAGGCAGGCGAAGGGAGAGATGGAGAGTGCTGAAGAGAGAGCGAGTGCGATCGATCGAAATAATGAAAAGAGCTGGAAGTGAGTGTGACCCACCGTTTGACATTAGAGGCCTCGTACACCCCACTGTCCCCGGCCACGGACTCGTCTGACACGGCTGCTGACACACAGGTGGGCCTGTCCTCCCCCGGCCTCTGGAGGTCCACGTCTGACAACAACACAGACGAAGACATGAAGTAAGACACCAGAGTTGATATGCGCGTGTGGCTGCAGCTCTGCTTGCAAAGTCCTCGAGAAAAGCGTTGTCAATGAGCATCGGTTCATTCATTCAATTTTTTTAAAGGAAAAAAATTAAGTGTTTTCGCATATCTATGAGACACAGTGCATGGGCTCTGTTGCCCAGTAAGCCATAGATGTGATGGGAGCCTATAAACTCAGCATGAGTGATTCAGCGTTTCCTAACTCCACTCCTCCAGTCCCTCCACCAGTACACCTTTTAGCTGTAACTCTGGACAAGCACACCTGATTCAACTTGTCAACTAATCATCAAGCCCTTGAGTTGAATGCAGAGTATTTGTTCGGGGATACAATACAAATGTGTGGTGTTCGGGGAACCGGAGGACTGGCGATGGGAATGTGTGCTGTTTCAGTGCAGCTCCATTTTGAGCTGCTAGGTGGCAGCGTTGCGCCATGCAGCGCAAGGCATTTCTAATCAGTGGTAAATTCCAATGAAGGGAGGAAGAAAGAAAGGAAGAATTTCCCGTATGAATAAAGCCAGTCCTAGCTCTCTGGAAACACGGAAAGTAGCCACCTCAGAAATCTCTAAACTGTTGGATATGATGTAGGTGTGAAAAACATTGTTCACAAAAAAAAGAAAGGAAGAATTTGAACAGAGCAAACGTCTCACCTGTAATACTCTCTCTGAGGGTGGCCAGTGCCCCTCTCCCTTCCCTCCCCCCCTCCCCTCCTCTGTCCCTCTCCCCCGTCTCCGGCTCAAACATCCCCATCCCCTGGCCGTCGTAGAATCCCAGGCTGAGACTGCCAAAGTCCGACACCACCAGACCAATGTCGCCGTCCCCAAAGTCCTGTGGGCCCGCCGACGGGAATGCACCAACCCCCTCCAGCACCAGCGGCGAGCTCGGCGGCGAGAGAGAAGACAACGACGACCTCGAGGAAAGCGACGTCACCGACTTGGACGGCTCGGCCGGCTTCGAGGACACCGCAACCAGCGGCGCTAATGGGACCAGGTCGGTGGTACCGGTTCCGACAGCGTGTGTGTGAAGCGACGTGTTGTGTGGGTGTGGGTTCTCCACCTCGTGTTCGTGGATGGTGGTGATAGTTCCTGGGGGGTCTCCCCGCCTGTAGGTTATCCCAGAGGGGGTCAAGGGCTCCTGGAGGAGCAGGTCCAGTTTACACTGGTAGTCCAGGTCCAGGGGAGAGGGGGGTTCTGCAGGGGTGTAGTAGAGGTCTCCAGAGGAGAGGGAGTTGAGGGAGCCGCGGGAGGAGGATGTGTTGAGGGAGCCACGGCTAGAGGCCAGAGAACCCAGGCTGCTGCCTGATGAGACGGACAGGGTACTGGCCGACAAACTGTAAGGGAGAGAGAGAGAGAGAGAACACACATTAAACACACAGCCACACGCACCATGAACAAGCACCTCAAAAAGCAACATTTTATTTACTGTAGCTGTATGTATGTGTATCGGAGGAACACTTCGGCTGAGTTTAGACAGGCAGCCCAATTCTGATCTTTTTCCCCACTAAATGGTCTTTGGACCAATCACATCAGATCTTTTGAAATCAGATCTTTCTCAGAACTGATATAATTTGTCAAAACCCAATTAGTGAAAAAAAGATCAGAATATGGCTGCCTTTGTAACTGCAGCCTTAGAGCAAGAGTGTATTTGAGTATGGGGATACAAGTGTGACACACACACACACACACACCTCTTGAGCTGAGAGTGGAGCAGTGTGGTGAGTCTGGTTGATTCCTCCAGTCTCTGCACCAGGACTCGTCTCCTCTCCTGCACCTTCAACCTAGAGAGACAAGTCATTACTGGGGCGGCAGGGTAGCATAGTGGTTAGAGCGTTGGATTAGTAACCGGGAAGGTTGCAAGTTCAAACCCCTGAGCTGACAAGGTACAAATCTGTCGTTCTGCCCCTGAACAGGCAGTTAACCCACTGTTCCTTGGCCGTCATTGAAAATAAGAATTTGTTCTTAACTGACTTGCCTAGTTAAATAAAAGGTAAGATTTTTGGTACAGAACACATATCTATGTCTGGTACAGAACACATATCTATGTCTGGGACAGAACACACATCTATGTCTGGGACAGAACACATATCTATGTCTGGTACAGAACACATATCTATGTCTGGTACAGAACACATATCTATGTCTGGTACAGAACACATATCCATGTCTGGGACAGAACACATATCTATGTCTGGGACAGAACACATATCTATGTCTGGTACAGAACACATATCTATGTCTGGTACAGAACACATATCCATGTATGGGACAGAACACATATCCATGTCTGGGACAGAACACATATCCATGTCTGGTACAGAACACATATCTATGTCTGGGACAGAAAACATATCCATGTCTGGGACAGAACACATATCCATGTCTGTTACAGAACACACATCCATGTCTGGGACAGAACACATATCCATGTATGGGACAGAACACATATCCATGTCTGGGACAGAACACACATCCATGTCTGGGACAGAACACATATCCATGTATGGGACAGAACACATATCCATGTCTGTTACAGAACACACATCCATGTCTGGGACAGAACACATATCTATGTCTGGGACAGAACACATATCCATGTCTGGGACAGAACACATATCCATGTCTGGGACAGAACACATATCCATGTCTGTTACAGAACACACATCCATGTCTGGGACAGAACACATATCTCGGTCTCCTTTGGGAAAGTGGTCTTCTGACCTCAATGAGACTTCTTGATCTAATAAATACTAAATAGACAACATGCCCCCTTCCCTCTGGTAGGAATCCCCTCTATTCTGCTAACTAAGCTTCAAGAACACTAACCTTAATTACTGTCTTCATTTATCGAGCAATTACACAGAGCCTAATTAGCTCAAGACACAATTATAGGGCTTCTTCAAATGTAGTGTGTGTGTGTGTGTGTGTGTGTGTGTGTGTGTGTGTGTGTGTGTGTGTGTGTGTGTGTGTGTGTGTGACAATATGTAATTACAATTACAACCCATACAAGCGCCATGTTTCCAATTACGGCAGTCGCTCTGCCTTCTAATGTGACGCGATGTTGCAGTGGCACAGTCTGCTTCCAAAACAAGACAATTACCACACAGTGTGTGTGTGTGTTCAGTGTGTGGGTGAGTAACAATTGGTATGCTAATGAACAGTAATTAAAGGCACCTTACAATGTTTACCCACAATGTTTACCCTTTGGAACGTTTGTGTCGTTCATTAGGAAAACAAAAGGCCGTAACCGCGTGGGCGGGCAAATCAATTTGTTTGTTATCTGATGGATGTCAATGAGGAACACATGGGGCACTCACACATAAACACTACATACACACGACCTCATGTATCGCCTACGTCCGGGGGACTTTTTAGACTTCCCTCTGTCTAAACTTCTGGAACTGCACGGCTACGACTAGCGGCGAGGCAACCACCAGGTTTTTAAAGGGAAGGTGCCAGGGATTGTGGGTCTCACCTCTGGGCCAGGGCGTGGCTGGGGGTGTTCCTGACGGCCTGCAGGTCCTGCTCCAGCTGCAGCCTCTGGGCCTCCAGACGTTGGAGGTCCTGCGGGGTGCGTCGCCGTGGCGATACGAACTGCAGCTCCTTGAGAAGCTCCTCCTTCTCCGAGACCAGGAGGAGACGTTCCCGCTCCACGTCCACCGCCCCCGGCCACGCCTCGCTCTCCAGCTTGGCCAGCTCCACCTGCACGTTGGCCATACTGTGGGAGGAAGGAGAGAAACAGAAACAGAGGGTAGGGATGCTATATACACCAAAAGTATGTGGACACGCCTTCAAATTAGTGCATTTGACTATTTCAGCCACTCCCGTTGCTGACAGGTGTATACATCGAGCACACAGCCATGCAATCTCCATAGACAACTTGACTGGCCTGCACAGAGCCCTGACCTCAACCCCATCGAACACCTTTGGGATGAATAGGATCATCATGTTTCAACATCTAGTGGAAAGCCTTCCCAGAAGAGTGGAGGCTGTTATAGCAGCAACGGGGGGTGGACCAACTCCATATTAATGCCCATGATTTCTTGACGAGCATGTGTCCACATACTTTTGGCCATGTAGTCTATTTTAACCCTTATATAAATACACATGCGCTCATAAGGGAATACAGCGAAAATGCTTGTCTTGAACTCCTTTCTCCTGGCACACACTCTCAGGGGTCTAAAGCCAGCAGCAAGCCCACATCTACGAAAGGAGGAGGGGTAACAAGGGAGTTGTCATGCTGCCACACTCTACCGCCAGCTCTCTGTAGAAACACCTGTTCTATACCGGCGGATTAGAAAACGTTTCAAAGCCCAAATGTCGGGGATTACCGTCCATAAGGGGAGGGGTTTACCTGCCTTTTATTCACTGAGCCTAAAACTGCCCACGGTGGTCCCAGATCACATCGCTAATGTGTGAAACTGACAGCCGTCCAAGTCACCGCCTGTGACTGATAATGCATAACCATTTAATGGCTGGACATGGACCCTTAATTGCTCTGATCTGAAGTCAGATCGGATGGGACTTAAGGCCCATGATGAAGTGATCTAAGACCCATGTTAAAGTGATCTGAGGCCCATGTTAAAGTGATCTTAGGCCCATGTTAAAGTGATCTCAGGCCCATGTTAGTGATCTAAGGCCCATATTAAAGTAATCTATGGCCCATGCTAAAGTCATCTAAGGCCCATGTTCAAGTCATCTAAGGCCCATGTTCAAGTCATCTATGGCCCATGTTAAAGTGATCTAAGGCCCATGCTAAAGTCATCTAAGGCCCATGTTAAAGTGATCTAAGGCCCATGCTAAAGTCATCTAAGGCCCATGCTAAAGCGATCTAAGGCTCATGTTAGTGATCTAAGGCCCATGTTAAAGTCATCTAAGGCCCATGTTAAAGTCATCTAAGGCCCATGTTAAAGTCATCTAAGGCCCATGCTAAAGTCATCTAAGGCCCATGCTAAAGTCATCTAAGGCCCATGCTAAGTCATCTAAGGCCTATGTTAAAGTGATCTAAGGCCCGTATTAAAGTGATCTCAGGCCCACGCTAAAGTCATATCTGGCCCATGTTAAAGTGATCTAAGGCCCATGTTAAAGTGATCTAAGGCCCATGTTAAAGTCATCTAAGGCCCATGCTAAAGTGATCTAAGGCCCATGTTAAAGTGATCTAAGGCCCATGCTAAAGTGATCTAAGGCTCATGCTAAAGCGATCAAAGGCCCATGTTAAAAGTGATCTAAGGCCCACGTTAAAAGTGATCTAAGGCCCATGTTAAAAGTGATCTAAGGCCCACGTTAAAAGTGATCTAAGGCCCATGTTAAAGTGATCTAAGGCCCATGCTAAAGTGATCTAAGGCTCATGCTAAAGCGATCTAAGGCCCATGTTAAAAGTGATCTAAGGCCCACGTTAAAAGTGATCTAAGGCCCATGTTAAAGTGATCTAAGGCCCATGCTAAAGTCATCTAAGGCCCATATTCAAGTCATCTAAGGCCCATGCTAAAGTGATCTCAGGCCCATGCTAAAGTAATCTAAGGCCCATGTTAAAGTCATCTAAGGCCCATGTTCAAGTCATCTAAGGCCGATGTTAAAGTGATCTAAGGCCCATGTTAAAGTGATCTAAGGCCCATGCTAAAGTCATCTCAGGCCCATGTTAAAGTAATCTAAAGCCCATGTTAACGTGATCTAAGGCCCATGCTAAAGTCATCTAAGGCCCACGCTAAAGTCATCTAAGGCCCATGTTAAAGTGATCTAAGGCCCATGCTAAAGTGATCTAAGGCCCATGCTAAAGCGATCTAAGGCTCATGTTAGTGATCTAAGGCCCATGTTAAAGTCATCTAAGGCCCATGTTAAAGTCATCTAAGGCCCATGCTAAAGTCATCTAAGGCCCATGCTAAGTCATCTAAGGCCTATGTTAAAGTGATCTAAGGCCCGTATTAAAGTGATCTAAGGCCCATGTTAAAGTCATCTAAGGCCCATGCTAAAGTCATATCTGGCCCATGTTAAAGTGATCTAAGGCCCATGTTAAAGTGATCTAAGGCCCATGTTAAAGTCATCTAAGGCCCATGCTAAAGTGATCTAAGGCCCATGTTAAAGTAATCTAAGGCCCATGTTAAAGTGATCTAAGGCCCATGTTAAAGTAATCTAAGGCCCATGCTAAAGTGATCTAAGGCCCATGTTAAAGTAATCTAAGGCCCATGCTAAAGTGATCTAAGGCCCATGTTAAAGTCATCTAAGGCCCATGCTAAAGTGATCTAAGGCCCATGTTAAAGTCATCTAAAGCCCATGTTAACGTGATCTAAGGCCCATGTTAAAGTCATCTAAGGCCCATGCTAAAGTGATCTAAGGCTCATGCTAAAGCGATCTAAGGCCCATGTTAAAAGTGATCTAAGGCCCATGTTAAAAGTGATCTAAGGCCCACGTTAAAAGTGATCTAAGGCCCATGTTAAAGTGATCTAAGGCCCATGTTAAAGTGATCTAAGGCCCATGCTAAAGTGATCTAAGGCTCATGCTAAAGCGATCTAAGGCCCATGTTAAAAGTGATCTAAGGCCCACGTTAAAAGTGATCTAAGGCCCATGTTAAAGTGATCTAAGGCCCATGCTAAAGTGATCTAAGGCTCATGCTAAAGCGATCTAAGGCCCATGTTAAAAGTGATCTAAGGCCCACGTTAAAAGTGATCTAAGGCCCACGTTAAAAGTGATCTAAGGCCCATGTTAAAGTGATCTAAGGCCCATGTTAAAGTGATCTAAGGCCCATGCTAAAGTGATCTAAGGCTCATGCTAAAGCGATCTAAGGCCCATGTTAAAAGTGATCTAAGGCCCATGATAAAGTGATCTAAGGCCCATGTTAAAGTGCTTTCAGGCTTTCGGTCAAGTGCGCCCTCTATCCATCTCTATTGAGTTGAGTTTACTGTTGCAGTTCTGTGGTCAGGTGATATGCATATTCACATAAGGAATGTCTGCAGTAAAAAAACAGAGAGAGAGAGATGGAGAGAGAGATTACCTTCTTTTGGCCTCTTCATATTGGAGACTAAGTCTAACCTTCTCAGCCAAGGATGATCTGCTCCTCAAACCAGCCTGAGAAATGGAGGGAGAGCGAGCGAGAGAGAGAGACAGAGAGAACAAAAACATCACATGTACCTGCTTGAAGTTCAAGTGACTGGGTTTAATATCATTAGAGAGACCTCCACCTCTCCATCCCTCATTCTGCCCTCCCTCCATTTAGCATTCCATCGGTGAATGTCTCGCTCTGTGTGTGTGTGTGTGTGTAGGGAGGGAGAAAAGCCCCAGTGTAGTAAGCAGCTTTGCCTCTCTACCTCTAACCCTGAGCCCAGTCTGCCCAGCCGGGCCCCTAGCAGCTATCATCTGCTCCGAGGAACCAGAGGAATCCAGTGTGTGTGTGTGTGTGTGTGTGTGTGTGTGTGTGTGTACAGAGGAATCCAGTCCCACTAGGGAAGGCCCACAGAAGGGGGGCGGGGACATTCCTCTCAGAAACACACAGGCATTTTATTAAGACAAAGAAGGGACATAGGAGAGAAGGGGGGAGAGAGAGAGAGGAGAGAAAGCAAGAGAGAGAGAGAGAGAGAGAGGAGAGAAAGCGAGAGGGAGAGAGAGGAGAGAAAGCGAGAGAGAGGGGAGAGAAAGCAAGAGTGAGAGAGAGAGAGAGAGAGAGAGAGGGGAGAGAAAGCGAGAGAGAGAGGAGAGAAAGCGAGAGAGAGAGAGGAGAGAAAGCAAGAGTGAGAGAGAGAGAGAGAGAGAGAGAGAGGAGAGAGAAAGTAAGAGAGAGAGAGAGAGAGAGAGAGAGAGGAGAGAAAGCAAGAGAGAGAGAGGGGAGGGAGGGAGGGAAGGCACAAATTGTTGAGTGAGAGTGGGAGCAAGATAGAGTGTTGGAGAGAATAAGGGGAGAGAAAGTGAGAGTGAAAGAGAGGAGAGAATGAGAGGTGGTGCTCACCTCTCCAGAGACGTCTGTCTGGGAGCCGGCTTCTAGCGTCTGTCTGGAGCCCACTGGGTTCCGGAGGTCTGGTTCCGAACGGCCCATGTTGTGTTCCGTGTGGAACCTCTCCTTTAGCTTAGCCAGAGACTATGGGAGAGAGGAGAACATGGGGTGGGTCTAGACTCTAGGGGTGGGGTGGGTCTAGAGGGAAGTTCAGGGTTGAAAGGCACACCACACCAAAACGGAAAAACGAAAATTAGCATTTCTAAATCGGATAAGTTCAGCCAGTCCCTTCCTGTTTCAGTCTGTTTCCTTCTGTTGGGTTCCTAATGAACATGAACTTGCCAGGAGCTCTCAAAAAGCAGATATAGGAACCCACACACAGACCAAAATATTTCCCACACACACACGTACCTGCATGAGGTCCTGTTTCTCCTTCTCTCCAGAGCTGATGGCCCTGCGGAGAGACTTGAGCTCCGTCACGATGGCCTTGGCCTCCTTCAGACGGTATCCACTCTGCTCGCCACACAGTTTTTGGTCGATCCTGCAGAAGGGAGCGCACACACACATTTATTTTTTATTTTTGACACAACACCAAAGAGAGAAGAACACACTGAGTCCAAAGAAAGAAAAGTTTTGTTCATAAATATCAGAATCTCCAATGATCTGGATTCTGGATAGATCAATTTGAATGTGAACACATCGATGTCTATATGGGTGTTAAAGTTCAGATATATACGTACGTCTACATGCATTTCCACTTACACACGAGCTAGCTCTTTGTTGAGCGATGTGTGCTGAGTGTTTGTCTAATAGCGTAGTATGAGAAAATGACATAACAAGCAGCCTTAGTTAAGCTGCCATGCATGATTTCTGACCTTCCTAACGTGCAGTTTGTGTGTGTGTGTGTGTGTGTTCCTGCCCCCTTTTCACTCTTTTCCTTTATTGTGTGTGCCTCCTGAGCGGATGGAGTGTGTGTGGAGGGTGAACGACAATGCTTCATTGTTTCAATTATTGTAATAAAAAGTGGCTGCTTTGGACAGGGCTTAATCCAGAGCGTGCCATGTGAGCAACAAAACCCCTCTCTTTCTCTCTCCCTACATCTCCCAATCCCCCATTCTCCTTCTTCCTCTTTCATTCTGTCTCTCCTTCTATCAACCCCCCTTCCCCCCTTCATTCTCTCCCTCTCTCTCTTTACCTCCTATCTCATGGTCATTATCTCTCTCCCTACAAACGTGAATTCCCATTAGTAGATTGTAGAGGTTCCTACAGATGTCGGATCTTAATTTGAGCCAGTTTGCTACAGCAGGAAAATAACCCTATAGCAACAGGAATAGTGAATTATTATGTGGAATATGATTCATGGCGATTTTTGTAGTTTAGTGCTCCTGCACCAGAATAATGTAATCAACCTGTTCTACGATCACCCCCAGGCACTACCAAGTCCAACAGACACAAAACACTAAAGTTGTAAAATCACAACACACAATACACAGCTGTATGTGTGCGTGTGTTTAATAGACAGACGTGTGACAGACAGGTGTAATCAATGTGAAAAGGGGACTTACTGCTGCAAGGTTTCAAAGCCTTGTTCTTTGTAGATGAGCTCCTGTTTCATCTGGGAGAGCTCTCTCTTCAGCTTATTCACCTACAGTAGCGGAAAAATACAAATGTTAAAACCAGAGTACAGACACATATTAACAGAGACACAGAGGAATGCACTTTCATTGAGAAGAGAGGTGTGTTTTGTTCTTGTTTATTCTTGTTTATTTCACTTGCTTTGGCAATGTAAACATATGTTTCCCATGCCAATAAAGCCCCTTTGAATTGAGAGAGAAAGAAAGCGAGAGAGAGAAAGAGAAAGAGAGAGAGAGTACGAGAAAGAGGTAGAGGGAGAAAAAGAATGAAGATTGAGAACGACATAAACGCAGACAGTCAAGAAGACACTAGTTGCCCTCCATAGTAGCGCTGTGTTCTAAGGCACTGCATCACTACAAACCCGGGTTCGATCCCAGGCTGTGTCATATGATCGGGAGTCCAATAGGGCGACGCACAATTGGCCCAGTGTTGTCCGGGTTAGAGAAGGGTTTGGCCAGAGGGGCTTTACTTGGCTCATCTCGCCCTAGCAACTCCTTGTGGCGGGCCGGGCGCCTGCAGGCTGACTTCAGTTGAACGGTGTTTCCTCCGACACATTGGTGCAGCTAGCTTCCTGGTTAAGCGGGCGGGTGTTAAGAAGCAAGGTTTGGTGGGTAATGTTTTGGGGGACGCATGACTCAACCTTCGCCTCCTGAGCCCGTTGGGGAG
Source organism: Oncorhynchus kisutch (assembly GCF_002021735.2). NCBI lineage: Eukaryota > Metazoa > Chordata > Actinopteri > Salmoniformes > Salmonidae > Oncorhynchus > Oncorhynchus kisutch. The sequence continues at coordinate 53,992,371 of NC_034185.2, forward strand.
TTGCAGCGATGAGACAAGATCGAAATTGTGGAGAAAAAGGTTGTAAAATACAACAAAACAAAAAATAAATAAGAAGACACTAGTTAGGAAGAGGTGTGAGTGCGAGCGAGAGAGAGAAAGAGAGACATGCGTCTTACCCTGACTTTGGTGGTGGAGATCTCAGCCTTGAGGATGTCAGGGTCATACTTAGTGCTGGACGAAGACCCCGAGAACACTGGAGGAGAGAGAGCCGCCTGGACCGTTAGTGTGTGAAGGACAGACGCGCTTGTGTGTGACAATGGGTTTCGAACTAGGTTCGGTTCAGGTTCACTACTCACGGCTGGTGCGTGAGCTGGACTTGTCCTTGTATGCGTCGTTGAGGCGTGTGTACTGATCCAGGGCCAAGGCCAGCCGCTGCTCTTTGACCTGGTATCGAAGATCACAGCGGAAATAAGTCTTGTTCGTTCATTCATTCATGAGGTCCTTTGTTCATCCATTCACTCATCATCCACCCACCCATTCAGTCATTATTTTATTTACCCATCAATCCATCCATATATCCATCCATGCATTCACTCATCCATTTCACCTGGTACAGCTCTTTCTGGGTGACCAGGGCATCCTGGGCTACTGTCAGGTACTCCTTCAACATCCTCTCCTGCTCCTTCCTCCACTCCGCCCGGGGGTCCTCTAGCTGGGTACTCTCTAGAGAGGGGAGAATGTCATCAATGAGATCTACTCCCATAAACAAATGATGATGATGGTGATGACAATACTTTATTTGTAGCCTCCTTTTTGTGTCATACAGCTACAGCATGCCAGAACACTGATTCAGATATACAGGTTACTGCCAAAGTAATGGAAACACTTGAGTAAATGAGGGATACAAAGTATATTGAAAGCATGCAGTTCCACACAGGCGTGGTTCCTGAGTTAATCAAGCAATGAATATCCCATCATGCTTAGGGTCATGTATAAAAATGCTGTGAAGGCTATTATTTTGGCCATTATTTTGGCTACCGTGGCTATGCCCCCACATGATGACAATGCCCTCATCCACAGGGTGCGAGTGGTCACTGAATAGTTTGATGAACATAAAAAAGATATAAACCCTATGCCATGGCCATCTCAGTCACCAGATCTCAACACAATTGAACACTTATGGTCGATTCTAGAGCGGCACCTGAGACTGCGTTTTCCAGCACCATCAACAAAACATCTAATGATGGAATTTCTTGTGTTTCTTGAAGAATGGTGTCACATCCCTCTAATAGTTCCAGACACTTGTAGAATCCATGTCACAGTGTATTGAAGCTGTTCTGGTGGTTTGTGGTGGCCCAACGTCCTATTAAGACATGTTGTGTTCCTATATTTTGGCAGTTACATGTACATTTTTTCATGGTTGACGTTTTCATCAGGTCAATCCTATCCAAAGAAAATCGACACAAACAACAATGGCATTTCACTGTGTGTTTTACACAATGTTCCTATTCCTTTAAAACCTCTAGTAACTCCCCATCCTGGGTCCGGGAGCATAATCATCGACTGACACTAATTAGCATAACGCAACGGACATAAATATTCCTAGAAAATATTCCTATTCATGAAAATCACAAGTGAAATATATTGAGACACAGAATTTTGTTAATCACCCTTTCATCTCAGATTTTCTAAATATGCTTTACAGCCAAAGCTAGACAAGCATTTGTGTAGTTTATCGAAAGCCTAGCATAGCATTTTGTCCAGCTAGCAGCAGGTAACTTGGTCACAGAAATCAGAAAAGCAAGAAATTAAATCGAAATTACAAAATTAAATCGTTTACCTTTGATGAGCTTCGGATGTTTTCACTCACGAGACTCCCAGTTAGATAGCCAATGTTCCTTTTTTCCAAAAATATAATTTTTGTAGGCGAAATATCTCCGTTTGTTCTTCACGTTTGGCTGAGAAATCGCCCGGAAATTACAGTCACGAAAACGCAGAAAAAATATTCCAAATTAGCTCCATAATATCGACAGAAACATGGCAAACATTGTTTATAATCAATCCTCAAGGTGTTTTTCAAATATCTATTCGATAATATATCCACCGGGACAATTGGTTTTTCAGTAGGACTGATTGGAATAATGGCTACCTCTGTATTTTACGCGAGAATCACTCTGAGAGCCATCAGGTTACCACTTGCGCAATGTAGCCGCTTACTGGTATTCTTCAACATAAATGCGTAAAACTACGTCACAATGCTGTAGACACCTTGGGGAATACAGAGAAAAAGTAATCTGGTTGTTAGCCAATTCACTGCTCAATAGGGACGCATTGGAACGCAGAGCTTTCAAAAGATGAGTCACTTCCGGATTGGATTTTTCTCAGGCTTTCGCCTGCAATATCAGTTCTGTTATACTCACAGACAATATTTTTACAGTTTTGGAAACTTTAGAGTGTTTTCTATCCTAAGCTGTCAATTATATGCATATTCTAGCATCTTGTCCTGACAAAATATCCCGTTTACTACGGGAATGTTATTTTTCCAAAAATGAAAATACTGCCCCCTAGTCACAAAAGGTAAGCACATCAGACACCAGTCAGACTCTCTAAAATACAACACACTCAATTTGTCTCCATTTTGATAAAAAATCCATACAGAAATATCTAATTTACATAAGTATTTACACCACTGAGTCAATACATGTTAGAATCACCTTTGGCAGCGATTCCAGCTGTGAGTCTTACTGAGTAAGTCTCTAAGAGCTTTGCACACCTGGATTGTACAATATTATTATTTGAAAAATTATTCAAGCTCTGTCAAGTTGGTTGTTGATCATTGCTAGACAGCCATTTTCAAGTCTTGACATAGATTCTCAAGCCGATTTGTCAAAACTGTAACTAGGCCAGTCAGGAACATTCAATGTCATCTTGGTAAACAACCTTGGGTTATTGCTGAAAGGTGAATTTGTGTCCCAGTATCTGTTGAAAAGCAGACTGAATCAGGTTTCCCTCTAGGATTTTGCCTGTGCTTAGCTCTATTCCGTTTCTTTTTATCCTAAAAAGCTCCCTAATCCTTGCCGATGGCAAGCATACCATAATATGATGCAGCCCGGCCTCCCGGGTGGCGCAGTGGTTAAGGGCGCTGTACTGCAGCGCCAGCTGTGCCACCAGAGACTCTGGCCCAGGATCTGTCGTAACCGGCCGCGACGGGGAGGTCCGTGGGGCGACGCACAATTGGCCTAGCATCGTCCGGGTGAGGGAGGGGTTGGCCGGTCGGGATATCCGTGTCTCATCGCGCACCAGCGACCCCTGTGGTGGGCCGGGCGCAGTGCGCACTAACCAAGGTTGCCAGGGGCACTGTGTTTCTTCCGACCATTGGTGCGGCTGGCTTCCGGGTTGGATGCGCGCTTGGTTGGGTTGGTATCGGAGGATGGATGACTTTCAACTTTCGTCTCTCCCGAGCCCGTACGGGAGTTGTAGCGACGAGACAAGATAGTAGCGACTAAAAAACAATTGGATACCACGAAATTGGGGAGAAAAACGGGGTAAAAATTCACAAAAAAATTAAAAATAAAACATGATGCAGCCCCCACCATGCTTGAAATTATGAAGAGTGGTACTCAGTGATGTGTTGGAGTTGTCCGAAAAATACCGCTTTGTATTCGGGACATAAGGTTAATTTCTCTGGCAAATTATTTGCAGTTTTACTTTAGTGCCTTGTGATCAATGTTTTGGAATCTTTTTTATTTTGTACAGGCTTCTTTCTTTTCACTCTGTCATTTAGGTTAGTATTGTGGAGTAACTACAATGTTCTTGATCCATCCTGTTTTCTTCTCCTTCTCTTTGAAATTCACTGCTCGACTGAGGGACCTTACATATAATTGGTAGTCGTTAAAAAATCATGTTAACCTTTTTGGGATAGGGGGCAGCATTTTCACTTTTGGATGAATAAGCGTGCCCAGACTGAACTGCCTCCTGTCTGTCCCAGATGCTAATATATGCATATTATTATTAGTATTGGATAGAAAACACTCTGAAGTTTCTAAAACGGTTTGAATGATGTCTGTGAGTATAACAGAACTCATATGGCAGGCAAAAACCTGAGAAGAAATCCAAACAGGAAGTGAGAAATCGATTTTCAAAACAGTGCCTACTGAAATCCCAGTGAGATATGAATGAGAATGCACTTCCTAGGGCATCCACTAGATGTCACCGTCTTTAGAAACTGGTTTGAGGATTCTACTATAAAGGAGGGGCTCATAATAGCTCTTTGAGTGAGGGGCTGGCAGAGAGACTCGGTCTCATGATGCGCGCTCCCGACAGAGTTTGCACTCGTTCCAATGCTTTTCTTCAGACAATGAAATTCTCCGGTTGGAACCTTATTGATGATTTATGTTAAAAACATCCTAAAGATTGATTGCATACATCATTTGACTTGTTTCTACGGACTGTAATGGAACTTTTCGAGTTTTTGTCTGGAGGAAGTGCTCGCGCCTCATGAAGATGGATTACTGGGCTGAACATGCTAACAACAAGTGGCTAAATTATGGGCTTTATGGAACTTTATGGAACAAATCAGTCATTTATTGTCAAACTTGGATTGCTGGGAGTGCTTTCTGATGAAGATCATCAAAGGTAAGTTAATATTTATAGTGTTTTTTCTAGCTTCTGTTGACGCCAAAATGGCGGATATTCCTCTTGCTGTTTTGGGTTCTGAGCGCCGTTCTCAGATTATGCTTTTTCCGCAAAGTTTTTATGAAATCTGACACAGCGGTTGCATAGAGGATAAGTCTAGCTTTAATTCTGTGAATAACATTTGCATCTTGTATCAATGTTTATTATGAGTATTTCTGCAAAATCACCGGATGTTTTGAAATCATAACATTACTGCAGGTAACGCGCCAATGTAAACCATTTGGATATAAATATGCACATTACAAAACAAAACATACATGTATTGTGTAACATGATGTCTGTCCTATGAGTGTCATCTGATGAAGATCATCAAAGGTTAGTGATTAATTTGATCTATATTTCTGCTTTTTGTGACTCCTATCTTTGGCTGGAAAATGGCTGTGTGTGTTTTTGTGACTTGAATCTGACCTAACTTAATCATATGTTGTGCTTTTGCTGTAAAGCATTTTTGAAATTGGACACGATGGGTAGATTAACAATATATTTATCTTTCATTTGCTGTATTGGACTTGTTAATGTGTGAAAGTTACATATTTCAAAAAAATCTTTTTGAATTTCGCTCGCTGCCTTTTCAGCGGAATATTGTCGAGCCTGCCCTAGAAAGGTTAAACACTATTATTGCACACAGATTCCGTGTTATTATGTGACTTGTTAAGCAAATTTTTACTCCTGAACTTTTTATCCTTGCCATAACAAAGGGGTTGAACACTTATTGACTCAAGTAATTTCAGCTTTTCATTCTTAATTAATTTGTTTAAAAAATGTATTAGAATAATTCCACTTTGACATTATGGGGTATTGTGGGTCGGCCAGTGACACAACATTGCAATTTAATCCATTTTAAATTCAGGCTGTTAACGCAACAAAAATTTGAAAAAGTCAAGGGATGTGAATACTTTCTGAAGGAACTGTATACTGCAAACGAAGCAGGCCTACACCCACATCTTAACAGTGGGTTGTTTTGAGGAAAGAAAAAGGCACAGTGGGAGAGCAGAGGAAGCAATCCATCTGAATCAATCACAACACTACTCGCTCGCTCTCTTCCTCTCTCACTCTTGCTCCCACTCTCTCTCACTCCTTTCCCTCTCTCGTTCTCTGTCTCTGCCCTCTTTTGTTTGTCTCTTACCCTCTCTTCTGGGTTAGCCCACAACTCTGTCCGGTGGCAGGGAAGGAAAGGGTTAATCCTTCATTCCTTACTGTACTTTGACTGTGTCCCAAATGCCACCCAATTCCCTATGTAGAGTAGGGCCCATAGGGTTTGGTCAAAAGTAGTGCACTATATAGGGAATAGCGTGCCATTTGGGAGACAGCCTTTGTGTGGAAAACAACAAGTCTCTACACTAAGAGCACGGCCCCCTCCGTGCCACTAAGTATGTCAGCAATGCAGAGACTGGCTGCTATGAGGAATAACCGGATTTCACTCCAGCAGGAGTGTGTGTGTACGTGCTTGTGACTGTGCCTGTGTCTCCACTCTCCCGCTCTCTCTGTCTCCCTCTCTCTATGGAGCTCTCAGCCCTGTGTATTCTTCTGCTGAGGGTGTAGGCTACCCAGCAAACCAAAATTGGTTATGTGAAATTTCCCAGAACATTCGTTAGCTCGCGGGATATGTTCTAATAACGCAAAAACAAAATATTTGATACAAACATTGTATAATCATCAGCATGACTGGGCAGTATCTGTGTTATGAGAATGTTTGACGAAACCTAACGAATGTTCTGGGAACTTCCACAGAACCAATTTTGGTTTGCTGGAAAAACATTACTCGTACATTGTGTTATTACATTGCCTGGACACCTAATGAGAAAGTTTGGGGAATGTGGTTGTTACAGATGTGCACAACATTTTAGTAAATGTTAGGAGAACATTCCAAATATATTTAATTTAAACCATAAAAAAATATTACAATAATTTGCTATCATCCTAATGTTATATAAAAAAAACATAACGAGAACTGAGAATCTTAGCTAATGTACTGGGAACGTTCCCAGTTTGCTGGGTAGGATAATCCTCGGTTAGGCCCTAAGTAATGTTTTGTTTCTGATCTGCTATATAACTTGTGGTCAATGTTGGGAGTTGCTCTTGCGCTCTGAGGTTGGTAACGGTTCCCTACAAATCGAATGAATCAATGTGAATCAATGTGAATCATGTTGGCTAGACACTGTATCGATGTCCTACAGAAGTGGTTGTATGATACGATAAATGATTTGAGTCTCACACACACACATATACACACACTTGGGAACACAAAGCCACATGCTGATGAGCAACCCTAAAAGGTATGAGGTAGTGGCTAGAGCACAATGGACAGTGTTGACACAGTCAGTCTATTGTTTCGTCATTGGTATCTGACAGCACACTCCTGACTGCACGGGCAGAACACACCCACCTCAACTCTCAGGATGTGACTGAATATCTGACCGAATGAATGCCTGACTGGCACACACACGCCTGATATACAGAACACACGCGCGTGTGTCCACCTACAGCCTACAATGCCATTTTATGAGAGCTTATAAGAGTGTGAGGGAGAGCATGTGTCTGTCTACCTCTATGCATAATAAACCCAGGATTTCAACAGGACCTCCACTAAGACAGGGGAACCCAAAGCAACTCCCTGAGTGGGTATGTGAAGTCAGGATAAGTTCCCACTAGGTTAGGCAACCACGCTTCTCTGGGCCCATCTACGCCACATAAAAGAAGGCAAATCACCACACATAACAGACCCTTATCAACCCCCGTCCCGTCCCTCCCTCCACTCCAACAATGCAGGGAGGCCACAGGGCAGCAGCAGGGTTTACATAATAAGGAAGTGAGGCCTGCTGGGCGGGGGACAGCCTGGGCAGGGAGGGAGAAGCTAGGACAGGACCGACAGGGAGAAGTAGGTACCCACCCAGACTAACCCCCCAGCCGCCCTGTCTTGCCATAACTAGGGCCAGGAGTTTTTTTCCCCCCAGAACACCAGACCTGCATAGGATAGACTCTGAGGCCTTATCAATCAGTCAACATTCTCCACTCACCTCACAGGTATCTGGGATACAGCCTAGACTAGGGCCAGGAGTTTTTTTCCCCCAGACCACCTGACCTGCAGAGGATAGACTCTGGGGCCTTATCAATCAGTCCACATTCTCCACTCACCTCACAGGTATCTGGGATACAGCCTAGACAGGTGAAGGGAGGTTTAGTCTGAAGAGAGTATGATGGCCTTGAGCTAGACATGAAATATACAGTACCGTTCAAAAGTTTGGGGTCACTTAGAAATGTTTTTGAAAGAAAAGTAAAAAAAATTGCCCATTAAAAAAACATCAAATTGATCAGAAATACAGTGTAGACATTGTTAATGTTGTAAATGACTATTGTAGCTGGAAACGGCAGATTTTTTTAATGGAATATCTACATAGGCGTAGAGAGGCCCATTATCAGCAACCATCACTCCTGTGTTCCAATGGCACGTTGTGTTAGCTAATCCAAGTTAATCATTTTAAAAGGCTAATTGATCATTAGAAAACACTTTTGCAATTATGTTAGCACAGCTGAAAACTGTTGTGCTCATGAAAGAAGCAATAAAACTGGCCTTCTTTAGACTAGTTGAGTATCTGGAGCATCAGCATTTGTGGGTTTGATTACGGGCTCAAAATGGCCAGAAACAAAGAACATTCTTCTGAAACTCGTCAGTCTATTCTTGTTCTGAGAAATTATAGATTTTAGAAAGAGGAGTGGGAGGCCCCGGTGCACAACTGCGCAAGAGGACAAAGTACATTAGAGTGTCTTGTTTGAGAAACAGATACCTCACAAGGCCTCAACTGGCAGCTTCAGTAAATATTACCTGCAAAACATCAGTCTCAACGTCAACAGTGAAGAGGCGACTCCAGGATGCTGGCCTGCTGATAATGGGCCTCTGTACCCTAAGTAGATATTCCATTAGGGAATCTGCCGTTTCCAGCTACAATAGTAATTTACAACATTAACATTGTCTACACCATATTTCTGATAAATTTTATGTTATTTTAATGGACAAAATGTTTGCTTTTCTTTCAAAAACAAGGACATTTCTAAGTGACCCCAAACTTTTGAACGGTAGTGTACATTGACAAATGGTCATTGGGGTGTTTGTTGAGAAAGGAAAGTGTATCACTTCGATAAGGAGGCTTTCACACCAAATTGGTTTGGAGAGGTTTTTCCAGCTCTGGTGCATTTTCCTCCTTAGTTCAGAACTTTTTCTATACTAGAACATGAAAAATGGTTCAGTACCAGATTTTTTCTCTCCTTTCGACACTTTTGTCAAATTTGCCTCACAGATCAACTCTGTCAGCGCAGCCAACGTCCCCCTTATAGTACTGTGTGTGGTCCACTTAGCCTGATCTCAGCGTCTGGGCTGCACCATGTTAGCTCCCCACTCATGCTGCACAGAGGTTAACACACTTGAATAATACGACACGGCATGTAGAAATGTTGAAGCTACATGCCGTGTCGTTACTGTTCGCAAAACAATGTCCATAAAGGATAGAACACTTTACAATGCATGCCGATACCGGTAGCTTCCAGCTTCGTAGGCTAACTTTTCTTGCTAGCTAACAGCTTTGTTTGTTTTAATATGCAAACCATAATGCAAAATATGCCGATTTTTAACACTGATTGCCACCAAAACTTTATTCATTCACTTAATCAGTCTCTCTCTCGCATCTCTCCCAAAGATTATCTATTTCCTCAGTGAACTGACCTCAGACCACCCCCTTCTTGCCTCATGAATGAGGTCATTACTGGTTAAAGAGACAGTGCACACTTTTATCAAACAAACAACTCCTATGCGAATGTTGTCTGTCAGTACAATAAAATAAAAACGGAAAGGAAACAGATCGTTCTGTTCATCTGTATCCCCATGAAATCGCCAAAACAAGCTCAATAACTCAATGCACGCACACACTCCTATTGATTATATGCGTCCGTGTGAATAGGCCTAGGCTACATCTTGATTTACCCAGTTTATCAATAGAGATGTACCATTCAAATGAAAAATTACCATTAGGTTGTTATGTAGTTAGATTGTAAAAACAAAGTAAAATTGATTGTATGATTGTATAATTGATTCATTAATGGATGCATGGCTGTCTCTGAAAAATGTTGACGCAGAAAATGTCAAATGGAATGATATTGAACTCAAAAGATGCCCAACGATTGAACAGAGCAGTAGCTGTGTTTATCTGTCTGGATCAAGTGCCATTCTGTGACTCAGGTTCAAATGCCTTCTTTTTTTGCAGTGTTATCGTTTTGGTATTGAGTATTGTGACGGTATCGAGAATCGTGATACTTAACCTGGTATCGATGTCCAAATTCTGGTATCGTGACAACACTAATAGGCTACTGAATATAGCCTATTCACCTCGCAGTCAGAGGGGATATTGAGCTGTTTCCTCCTGCATGTTGTTGGAAGACCAAAGCGAAAGTAATATGAAGTTTGGGACACAAGTTACGCCTCTTCCTAATCATAGATGGATTTAACATAAGCATTTACCTCCAATAAACAAATGATTTATGGTTTTGTTTAGGCATTTTAGTTTGTTTGACATTCGCCAATGTGAAACCAACCAGACCAAATGAAAAAAATACAATGCAACAAGCCAAACTCTGATTCAAACTATAGCTCAGAAGTGCAGAAATACACTGTATCCAACCACCCACAGGAGGGCCAGCCTTAATACACCGAAGCTGAGGAGTCTCCACACAATCATCCAATCCTGACTGACATCTGACTGGGTTTGTTTACCCACCGGTGTTAGACAAACAAACAAACAAAGCTAAATCGCAGTAGAAATGTGTGTGAGAGCAACAGATAAATAGAATCTCTAGCTCACACAACAACAACAACAACAACAACAACAACAACAACAACAGCAGCAGCAGCAGCAGCAGCTAGCTCACATCTCAACCCTGCGGCTACAGCCAGGCAGCACAATGGAAAAACATTTGGGAAATGGATTTAATCTGTATTGGGAGAAAACAAACATCTGATTTAGTTGAATGGAGTTAATAGAAGTATTTTTAATGTAAGTGTTTTCCTAAGGGATCAGCAGAACACAGACGGTCCGTGTGGAATTTAATCTGCTCTTTTTGAAATGAACGTGACTAATTGAATCATAAAATTATTTAATTTAGTGGAGATGAGTTTGAAAACGTTACTCTCTCTCTCCCTCCCTCCCTCTCTCTCTACGTATTCAGTTTTTTCTTCTGTTTGCCTATTCTGATTCCTGGAAATGATGTGGCATAATAAGTTGCAAAGGTGAGGGAATACCATATCAATATGTAAAATTCATATGAAAAATTCCTTGACAATATTAATATCAAGATCAATCTGCTGACAATTTTGATAAATTCAACATAGCTTATTGTCTTGGCCTGACACTTGTCCAAGAATGACATCTGTGAGTTTGCAACATGTTTAGCTTTAACATGCTTACTGATAAGACTGCTGGCAGTCAACCACCACACTCATAATATCTCTGGATATCATCAGATTAGTGTTATTTAGCCCGTATCAGTTAGAAAACAGGTTTTCACAACTGAAAACTCTTGACAAATGAAAAGCATAAAACTCAGCTAAAGACTACCGAGCAAAGAAAGGGCCGGGTAAAGATTTTGGCCACAGTAAGGATTTTGACTCGACTTTAGCTCGATCATTTCTCAAAGTTCAGTCAATACAAATAATACATTCATCATTCGATGGAAACACTTGGCGAATGATCATACGTCTCATCAATATCTCATCAATATCAAACAACATGGCGCTCTGACTATAAATAATAAAATAAGTTCCAGTGGTTTTCAGTTCCTAAATACCAATAGGTAATTCAGAGAAAGAAAACCAAAATAAATCGACATCCTTACAGTTTCTGCCGTTCTACTCATTTCTCTGTGTTGTGTTTGAGAAAATCAAATCCAGTGTCGGGAAATACCCCTGCCAAAACATCTGAGATGTAATCTTGAATGAAACAGCCTGGGGTCCTTTGTTTAGGATGGACAGAACAGTGATTGCCCAGGTGGAAGGCCCAGATGGTTTTGGCACAGACATAATGTTACTGGGGTAACACTGAGGTAAACCTGTCAACTTACTGTTGATGTGGTCGATGTAGTAGATGCCAATCTGAGGGTCGTATGAGGCCTCCCATCCCCACGGTAACTCGTCTCCCACACAGTCCGCAAACGACAGGGGCTTCGTCAACCTGAGAGAGAGAGAGAGAGAGAGAGAGAGAGAGAGAGAGAGAGAAACATACAGTATCTGTACACAGAAGCATACAGTATCTGTACACAGAAGCATACAGTATCTGTACACAGAAGCATACAGTATCTGTACACAGAAACATACAGTATCTGTACACAGAAACATACAGTATCTGTACACAGAAACATACAGTATCTGTACACAGAAACACATGAAACGTAAAGCTAGTGCATATCGTAACCAATATATAAACAACATAAGGTGGTTCATTCATATAAAAAGACGGTAAAAAGAAAAGCCATAAAGGAATCATCCATTACTACAACGCTGGCTTATAGTGACCTCCATCAGAGGCCATTGACTGTCTAGAACGTTCCATGTGAAAGACCTAGTGACCTTAGAAACTAGAGTTCAGAAAGACAAGCCACTAAACAACAACAACACCACTGGAGCATCCAGCAGTAACAGTGACACATTCCTGAGGGACCAAAGTCTAAAACTGGCATCGTGGTACCACTCACTCAGCTCAGTGTGGCTGGCTGTGGGATGGGGGAAGTCTGGCTAGACAGGGAGAGAGAAGGGACACTAAACCACTGTTCCATCTATTTGGGATGTGTTGCCCAAGGACTGGCTGGATGGCTGCCTGAACATTGTTCCCGCTCTCCTTTCTACTGGTATTTTGGATGACTTGGCCCATGTAGACAGTAGACGAGAGACAACCAAGTTCACTGGCGGGGTCATGACAAGATGGAGGTGGAGAACGGGTGTAGGAGTGAGAGGGAGAGAGCGGTTTTGGAAGATTGTGTTGTATCTTTGAAACTCCCAAAAATGTTTGAGAAACTGGGACAGAATCTATATTGAATAAGTCTAAGAATGTGGGCAACGGGTATTAACGTAGCAGTTTAAGCCAAGCCAGCATGCCGCCCGGCGTACTTCACTGTGTTTATTCAGTGCACTCTAAGACACACAAACGCTAATGCTAACAAACAGGTGCACACACACACAGGCCAACTCTCTTGGCCTGGGCGGCTGTCAGTCTGGTATGCACGCTCCCTCGGCTGTAAACGTTAAAAATTAGACAGGCGGTATTCCTGGTATGCCCCCTCGGCTGGGTCGGCCGACTATCGCACTCCGTACACCACCGACGACCTTTGAACTCAGAAGCCAGTCTCTGGACCGGTCTGCTGTCCTCGCACTGTCCTACTACAGGTATTGGCCTAACATGACTATTATCTACAGTTATTACTATGCTATCAGTTTAGCATCAGAGTGGCTGTTCAACTGAAGAACGAATGCATGAACCAAGCGTTTGAAAAGCTAAAAACCTCTACATTATCAGTAGACCAATCACTAACATCACACTGATCAAACCAACACTTTACTGTTTGGACACAGGCCCATCACCGAGAAATGTCCTCATACAACACTCAGTCAGGTCAGCAGCAACACTAAGCAATGTGAAAATAGAGGCTGTACTGAAGTGACAGGACAGGGACCGCCCTCCTCCCTCTCCACTATGGCGTGACTATTGAGAAATCTTCTGACTAGTAGTCTGCCCCTCAGTGTGTGTGTGGATGTGTGTGTGTGTACCACATTCCAGAAAATGATAACTCACTCACACCGTGGCTACCCACCCCGCAATGACATGTCCTCACCTCACCCAACTGCCATGTCACACATTCTGTATCACCTCACACACATCATTGTGCTCTGAACCCTCTCTCTCTATCTCACACACACACACACACACACACACACACACACACACACACACACACACACACACACACACACACACACACACACACACACACACACACACACACAATGGCCAGCCAAACACCTTCAACAGCCCCATACATCACCTTGGGGCACCTCCTTCCCCTGCACAATAACCAAGACTGCTACAAATGACATCATGTCCAAAAGAGAGAAAAGTGTTAAATCTGTCCCTTCACACATCTGAGGACAAATCATTAAGGTTCCCAGCCACACAGTCAGCAGTGGGACACAAAAACCTGGACTGGAGCTTGTTGCTGTGGCTGAGATAAGATATCTGACTGACTAGCGCCATTTGATGCGTCCGACCAACAGAAGAGGAGCCAAACATCCCCACTACAGAAAGGAGTGGGTGTGCGTGTGTGTGAAGAGGAGATATGTGAGGGAGAGATAAGAGGAAGACAACAGGGGAGGTGAGATGGGATGATTGGACGGTACACTGTCCACTGTCGTCATGGTAACAATGATCCAATGTCTTTAGGCCTGGGCCTATTTCTCACCACAGCGGTCGGCTGAGGGGACATAAAGAGACTCCCATTAGTCACTGTCTCTGACAGCATCTCCAGAACAGAACAGGCTGATTGTTGAAGGGTTGAATGGATGTGAGAAACAACCTGTAACCGTCCTAACAATGTAAACAATGTGAGTTGGGGCTTTGTTTTCTGGCCAAAGCTAATTTTGCACCTAAGCAATTAGCCTATCAGACCACAACAATACAAACTAGCTGCTACGTCCGGGGAGACGGGCCAACTTTGTTGAAATTCACTTTCACACTAGAGCGCTGACCTCTGTGTCAAGAGATGCTCTACAGAAGAGGCGTGACAGGCGAGCAGGCTTTTGTTCCAGCCCAGCACTGACACCTAATTCAACTGAACGCTACAACCTTGGTTAGCTGAATACAAGTGAAAACATACAGTGGCAGGCTACTAGATAGAGACACATTGAAAGCATTCAGCATAGCCCCTAGGAATATGTTGGCCGGCCAGTGGAGGAGCAGGAAACCGTGGCCTGTGGACGGCCATGTGTGGCGCACATTACAGGACGCGGCCATGTTTTCTGGTCTCCAAGGCTACCACACACTCTTGTTTTTGTCTTCCCTCTATTTCCCCTTTCCTCTCCCTTCTCCCTCTCGTTCAGACTCAAGCACAGACGCCAGCAGCTGTGAAAAGCCACGATTTACATCACTTCTTTTATTATCGGTCTTCTCCTGTCTCTTTCCCCCCTACCGTGCCAACCACGTCATACAAAGCGCCAAAAAAAGTAAAGAAGAAAAAAGAGCGAGAGGGAAGACTTTTGTGGCAGAGGCCATGCTTTTACAAATTCGCCCCAATTAAACGGGTCAAACTCCAAACTGAGAGGGCCAAGAGAATTTGTGCGTGTGTGTCTGCATGTGTACGCGGGACTGTGTGTGTGTATGGGAGGGGGGAAACCTGGGCTGGAGTCTTATCTATGCCTCTTCTTCTGGAAATAAACATTTTTGGGGCTGGAGCAGTGAGGAGGGAGGCATTTACATTTCTCTCTTTTCTGGGGGATTTAGACAGGGAGGGAGGGAGGGCTCAGGAATGTGGTGCAGCACTCTGACACTGCCTCTTATTCTCAGCCCCTCTCATAAATCCGAGATCTGGATGGCTGGGCCTGTCAGACGTCAGGGGGAGGAGAGCGAAAGAAGGAGGGAAATAGAAAGGGGGAGGCAGAGGGGGAAGAGTGAGAGGGGGAGTGAGAAAGAAGAGAGAAGGATGGAGAGCGAGAGAGATTGAAATAATTTGTCAACTATATTGTAGAACCTACATTGTTTTCACAACGTTAAATCACTCCTGTCAGTTAGGCCTTGGCCAGTGACGCTCATTTAAATGTGAATTTGAGAGGCGAGGGAAAGCAAGGGAGAAAGGTGGGGGGAAAAAGAGGGATTCCTTTTTTCTGCCAAAAATGTGTATTCCTCCACTGGACAGCCAGGGTCCCCTCTGCTTGACTGAACAGAACAGGTCTAGTCCCTGGCCTGACTGTAACCATAGGGATGAGAGGGGATGACGTGCAGATGAAGCATGAGACAGACTTGGCGAAGCTTGGCGGGGTGCTATGCTAAAGGTGGGAGGGTCCACTTGGATTCCAAGTATAACACACCCACGCACACACCAAAACCTTTTCAAAACGCATCCTTTTGGGATGAATTGGGGGATATTGCGTTGACAGGGTTCGTGCTTTCCAACTTTACTTCATAATACCAGAGTACAGGGGTGAATCATTTGTAAATATGAAACACCTGTTGCTATCTGGCAATGGGAGTTTTCCCAATTCCCATACACAAAAAGTTCCATCCTATGTCAATGGAGAATCATTTCTGGACAAATTATACGGATGAAGTGAGTTATTCTTTGTGGCACACTATGCATGTCTCTGTTCCATCTAACCATCATGTCATGGTTATTATGATGCACTGAACCGGTACCTCGCAACTAGGGTTGCACATTTTGGGGAATATTCAGAGGTGGAAACTTTCCGTGGCAATTAACGGCAATATATGGGAATTCATGATTATATGCAAATTAATATTAATACCATTTAAATGTAGATTTTTTTTGCATTGGATATATTTACCATATCATATAGAGACAAAAACACCTTATCATCAGTAGACATAATTGCAAATGATTAAATCCTTCCGATAGACATTTTTAAAACAATTTAGTAACGAATTGTACTTTAATTAAATGAGTTGACTCTTCACATGGGATGATTTCACTGAACAACAAAAGAAAGGGAATATTGAATGATCCCCAATGATCCATTGCATCTCCCAAAAACGTTTTCAACATACATCTGTTAAATGATAGTCTAGAAACTAAAGCTTTGGTTGTCTTCCTCTCAAGCTTCCATGTGTTCTCCCTGGATGTCCACCTCCTCAATGTCCACCTCTTGAACATCGGACTCTGAGGCCTCATCTTCACTGTCACTTTCCAACCTTGTTGAGGATGGCTCGTCAGGCTCAAAAAAGCCTCAAATTTGCCTGGATGGCCACCAATTTTTCAACCCTTGTATTGGTCAGCCTGTTGCGTGCTTTGGTGTGTATGTTCCCAAACAAGGACCAGTTGCGCTCTGAGGCGGCTGATGTTGGTGGGATTTGGAGGATGATGGAGGCAACAGGGGAAAGAGCCTCAGATCCACAAAGTCTCCTCCCCCAGGTGGCTGATGAGATATGTTGGCATGACAGCCATATTGAATTTCCATCCCAAAGCCCTTGCTTGGAAGTGTACTTCACCAGACTGCCAATAACCTTGCCCTCATCCAGGCCAAGGTGGCGAGACACAGTACTGATAACACCATAGGCCTTGTTGATCTCTGCACCAGACAGGATGCTCTTGCCAGCATATTTTGGGTCCAACATGTACGCTGCGGCGTGTATGGGCTTCAGGTAGAAGTCTTCACGCTTTTTGATGTATTTCAGAACTGCAGTTTCCTCTGCTTGGAGCAACAGTGAAGTGGGCAGGGCAGTACAGATTTCTTATCTTACATCTGCAAGCAGAGTCTGAACATCAGACAGGATGGCATTGTCTCCCTCAATCTGTGCAATGGCAAATGCTATAGGTTTCAGGAGTTTCAGGCTGCTTACCACTCTCTCCCAAAATACATCATCCAGGAGGATACTCTTTATGGGGTTGTCCATATCGGCAGACTGTGATATGGCTATTTCTTGGAGAGACTCCTTCCCCTCCAGAAGACTGTCAAAAATGATGACAACACCACTCCAACAGGTGTTGCTGGGCAGCTTCAATGCGGTGCTCTTATTCTTCTCACTTTGCTTGGTGAGGTAAATTGCTGCTATAACTTGATGACCCGTCACATACAGTGGGGCAAAAAAGTATTTAGTCAGCCACCAATTGTGCAAGTTCTCCCACTTAAAAAGATGAGAGAGGCCTGTAATTTTCATCATAGGTACACTTCAACTATGACAGACAAAATAAGAAAAAAATCCAGAAAATCACATTGTAGGATTTTTAATTTATTTATTTGCAAATTATGGTGGAAAATAAGTATTTGGTCACCTTCCTTGCCCAAGAACATTCGACCACCCATCAGAGATGATTGCAATACAGTCTGCTTTCTCTATGATTTGGTTAACCTTCACTTGAACTCTGTTGAACTCTGCATCCAGCAAATTAGTAGATAAAGAATGTCTGGTTGGAGGGGTGTATGCTGGACGAAAAACATTCAGAAATCTCTTCCAATACACATTGCCTGTTAGTATCAGAGGTGAACCAGCTGCACACACAGCTCGAGCAAGACATGCATCAGCATTTCTCTGACTACGTTCCTCCATTGAGTCAAAAAAACTTCTGATTCCAGGAGGACCATGAGCTGTTGCTATCGATAAGATGTCTGATTCATCATTTTCACCTCAAATAGAAGTAGAAGGACTTTTGTCAGAGGTTGCTTGTTGTGAGCCCTGAGGGAACTTTATGCACTTGGCCAGATGAATCATCATCTTTGTTGCATTCTTCACATATGATTTGGCACAGTATTTGTAAATGTACACAGCTTTTCCTTCTACATTAGCTGCAGTGAAATGTCTTCACACATCAGATTGTGCCCGTGGCAAAGGAATTACTAATTACAATTAGTAAAAAAAATACAATTCCATGTACAGATAAATAGTTAAGCAGTTAGATTAAACAACTCCTTTGTAAGATAAATGTTTTCAAATGAAACATATATGGAAACAGGAGAATTAACCTCTCCTCAGTTAGCAGGCTCAAGCAAGCTAAAACCCACATGGTAGCAAAAACTAACTAGCAGAAATTGTTAACAAGTTAGAAATTATTTAAACACACTTTGCTGTAGGCTACTCTTTACTAGTTAACAAAAAAATAATGTATGTCATATAAAATATATTCACCCCACCCAGTATTGTAATCAAAACTTACCAGAAAGCATGTAGTCCTTGGCTCAGACAGTATAGTAGTGTGGGCACAATAGCGTTTAATTAGTGTGCAAGATCTTGAGAATCAGCTGTACATGTGATGGAAGCGTGCACTGCACATGTCATGGGCTTAAATTCCCATGGAAAAATTCTGGAAATTTTACGGAAAGTTTCTGACCCTTTGCCACCCTACACGCAAACAAACCAAACAATATGATGGAAATCATAGAACATGTCAGCAAAATGCATCAAGTCGCCGTCCTTGCATTGTGCAGTCAAATGGCAAACACTCTAATGTTTCCAAGCCGTCAACAAGCGGTCGCAATTAACACCATTAAGTACATAGGCCATAGTGATGGAGGGAGGGGTCGATACAGTTACACATCACAATATTACTTTGGGATGATATTATATTTATATATGACTCTAAGTCATCTGTACCTGTGCCAGAATTCCAGTATTTTTCATCAGAATTCCAGTATTTTTCATCCTATAGCTTGTTCTCCAACTTCTTTTTAAACAGTGAGCCAACATGTTTTCAGCACTTTTATTTCCCTGACTGATGAAAACTTGTTTTCTCATGGTCTCTCTTGTCTCTCTGCAGCAGACATATAGTGAGCAATATGTTTGGAACATCAAATCAAAATTAAATCACAGAATCAAATCGTAGTACATATAGAATCTCAATACATATGTTATCGACATCTAACTATCCTGATAATATCGTATCTTGAGGTCCCTGGCAATTCCCAGCCCTACAAGCCAGACAGCACAATCTCTCCTGGGCCCATATTCATAGAGTCTCAGAGTAGGACTACTGATCTAGGAACAGGTCCACTCTGTCCATGTAATCTTATTGATTATGATCTAAAAGGCTAAACTGATCCTGGTTCAGCACTGCTAACATGATAATATTTTTTAATACAGGCCCTGAACTAAGTTTGTACCTATATAACGTAGGTAAATTACTTAATGACGCCACATAAAATGTTGCACTACACCTACAACACAGCATTCCTAACCTAGCCCACAATGTCTGAAGTGTGAATCGAGCAGTCAACACATTGAGCAGTCATTTGAAAGAGTAAGAAAAGTTCAACTCAAAGGCGAAATCCATTTACACACCAAGATAACGGAATTCATTGCCCTTGACAATCAACCCTCTGTCGTGGGTGATGTTGGCTTTTACGACTGGTCGAGCACCGGTACACACTAACGTTACCAAGTGCGCTATTGTTCAGATGTTGCCCTACTGGAGTACCACAGTAAAAGAGTCACTGCTATTAGCTTCACAACATACTATGGAATGCCGTTTGGGTCTTTGCGTGTCAAAAAAGATACACGTCAAATAACACTATTTGACACGTTAAATAAGCTTTTAATTTGACACGTTAAATAACATAGTTCTATTATAGAATGTTGTGTGTTCTGAATTTGCACGTGCAAGCCAAGTGCCACCACTACTATCAGTAGCACTGTCAAATCTGTACAAAAAAGTCTACAAACAAGCAAACACCGGCGCCAGGAACGATGTGTTTACAATACCGGGTTGGTAATAAAGCATTATTTGTTCGACCGCAACTTCGGGGGTAGCTAGCTAGATTTAGCTTGGTACCTAGCTAGCACCAATACAACCAGCCTGAAAACAATGACCAGTAGAAACTGCAGTCATTTGCACTATTCTTAGCAATGATTTAGGAATCCTTGTAAGTATTAGCTAGATAGCCACTTGTTGTTCGCCTACTGAAATTGAACTTCAGTTCATGAAAATAAACAGCTAGCCAGCTACTTAAACCTGTTGCCCAAAGCTAATGTCATAAGCATCCAGATAGCTTCACCTGGCTTGTGAGGCTCGACTTGACCAGGTTATGTGTTGTGAAGCTATCCACAATAAGAATTAGCCACAATAGTGGAATTTGCGGTTTGCCTTCAAAATAATAGTACCACTTTGATGCAGAAGGTTACAATTAGTGGAATCATGTCATATTTAGACTAGATAATGTTAAACAAGGTTGGAATGTGAAGCAATGAAATGGGATATCAGTCGACTCGGTGACACACACAGAACACAACTGTGAAGAGTTTACGCAAAGATTAGCGCTGTATAGCTCTTATCGCGTGAAATCACCTCCCAATTCATATGGCACTGTACAGCTTTACCTAAGGATTGGGATCAATGAAATGGGGTAACAGTCTACTCAATACCCAATATATTTTTTCCCAACACCCCCCTCAGAGTTATCAGACTTCAAAACATCCACGCAGTATTGTTTTTCCTCTGGAATAGTGTTGAATACACATAGGTTGACAATAAATGTGGCTCAATTCACAGTTGTTTCAGAGTCCCGCAATAAGAACTACGATGCTAACGTTCTCTGGGTGTCACTGAGTAGACTGATACACCATGTCATTGATCCACAATCCATAGAGTGAAATAAGTATGCCCCCAATGCAATTCTAAAGTACTTATTTAACCAGGCAAGTCAGTTAAGAACAAATTCTTATTTACAATGACAGCCCAGGAACAGCAGGTTAACTGCCTTGTTCAGTGGCAGAGGAACAGATTTTTTACCTTGTCATCTCAGGGATTTGATCTAGCAACCTTTTGGTTACTGGACCAACACTAACCATTAGGCTACCTGCCTCCCCAAGTATAATACATCCAGTGTGATTTCAACAGATTTTTTGTCAAATTAACAAATGATTGTCTTTTGTTGATTTCATATAACAACATTCCAGCCTAGTTTAGGATGATCAATTCAATTATGGCATAATTATACTATTTGTATGCATTTTCATCACTGTCAATGACATACTTTTATTTTGAAGGCAAAATCCACTATTATGGCTAGTGGCTATTATCCTTATTGTGGCTAGCTTCATATAGATGGGTCCGGCCACCATTAATCAAATAGCTACTGAAACAGATTGTCGCTTTGCTATGTTTTTGAGGAAGAACATTGTTTGGATCCATGAACTAGCTAGCTTTTTTTATGACCAGCACTGTAGGTGAGCGAGACAACTTTACCAGCATCATAGCATATGTATCGATGAATCGTTGTGACATATGAAATACGAGTGACAGTGTAATCAATGTGTAATAACTACATAAAAAATGTATGAATGCGTTAAATTATTATGCGACGTGCAGTCATAATCAGGTCCTGATTGGTCAACAAACATGCAAAGACCCAAACGGCATTCCACAGAAATCCTGGTTGAAAATGAAACGACTGAACAAATAAACAATGAAACAGCACAGCAAGTAAGTGAAAGAAATATGTTTGGATTATGTTTTACTGGTAGTGGGAACATACGTAAATGCCAACAAAATAACTTTTTGGTCAGTGTGGTGTGTGTGAGTGTGTATAACCTTTATTAACTAGACAAGTCAGTTAAGAAAAAAATCTTATTTACAACGACGGCCTACCCCAGCCAAACCCAGACAACGCTGAGGCCAATTGTGCTCCGCCCTATGGGACTCCCAGTCACTGCCGGATGTGATACAGCCTGGAGTCAAACCAGGGACTATAGTGACGCTTCTTGCACTGAGATGCAGTGCATTAGACCGCTGCGTCCATCTGCGTTAACTATTTGACTGTACTAGAATGCTTAAAAGGACACTTAAATTTTAAATATCGGTTATCGTTATCGTTTTTTGGGGGCAAGGAAAATATTGGATACCGGTATCGGCCAAAAATGTCATATCGGTGCATCACTATCTCAAAATGCATAGTAGGTCGGATGAGTAAGCTGATCCTAGATCTGTGCCTACCTGCAACTTCTCTCCTGAACAGGAATGTGAGGTGTAGCAGAGGTGGAAAGAGCAGGGCATGCCGCCAAAGCTACGGCCGCCGGTAATTAGTCAAGCGAACCCTCTTATCTCAGAACACACAATCTTTATAACATTTATGTTCTTCACAACAATGTATCGACAGACAATACAGGGCCAGGACCAATAGTAGCCTAATAGTAGACCTACATACCCCCATGGGTCAAATATGTTTTTACAATATATGATTTCTTCCCCTCTGAACATATCACGGTAAGGTCCTTAGGGTCGTAAATACCGTAAATACCAAGATTGAGATTGTGGAAAGGGGCTGAGTATGATTCCCTTCCACCCTGACACGGCATCCTAGCGTTCTTGCCGATTAACACTGTTCTAGAATTAGAGGTATTAGCCTATCATTCTAGGAAGTTTATATCATTCTAGAATGTGTAGAATCTAGACGCAGTTCAGGTGGAGGGAGGGAACCGTGGATAATGATGATTTGGCTTGTTTCTAAGTGGGAGCAACTTGATGAATATCATTCACAATGCCTGGTGGTGGTCTCATAGGAATGGCTGGCATGCCACCTATTATAGGCTAGCAGTTTTCTAACAGTGTAAGGCATTAAGACACACTATAGCAGCATTTGGCTTCAATTATACCCTTGCTCGTTCAGCTTAGGGGGGTCTGAGTGAGCACAGACTGGAACATCCGTTTTCAGCACAGTGTCACATGGCCTTCTCTTTCTACTCTTCAGGTTTCAATCAGCAACACACATCTGACATACATATGAGGCGTCAATATGACAACAATATAGGACTACTGTTGCGATTGATATGAAGCAAGTTGATTTAAATGATAGAACTTAGGCTAATGACTAGAATTGTTCAGTCATTGAGCGTTTAATCAAGCTACCCATGTTCTATCTATGCATGACTCAACACTGTAACGTACAACTAAATTAGCATTAACGAATCCCGCAATTTCATAGGGCAGCTAGGCATTATCTTTCCATTACGGCTGGACTTTCTGACGAATTATCCTCATAATTAGAGCTTAATGGTTTGTCATAAGTGGCATGTGGTGAACCCTATGTAATAAAACCCTGGTAAGAAAGACCTCAATTGAATTAAGTGTGCGTGTCAATACCGGCTAATGTACAGAAATATTATTCAAAGCAATGGGCTGTTAGGTTTCTTCCTCCCCATGAAATTAGCCCTTAATAATATGCCAATCAAATGTGCTACAGTTTAAGATGATTGTGTTTTACGTGTTAAATGTTTTTTTATTTATCCAATACCAAGGCACAGCATATCATATAATTGATTAGTGGGCTTACAGCAGACTTGATCATAGGAGTCAACATACATCTGCACCAGAGGCCTTCACTTCTCCAGAGGAAACGTTTCATTTTATTTAACTAGGCTTAAGAACAACTTCTTATATACAATGATGGCCTACCCCGTCCAAACCCTAACCCGGGCGACGTTGGGCCAATTTCGCGTCGCATTATGGGACTCCCAATCACGGCCGGTTGTGATACAGCCTGGAATCTAACCAGGGTCTGTAGTGATGCCTCTAGCACTGCGATGCAGTGCATTAGACAGCTGCGCCACTTGGGAGCCCCTAAATTTGGTGGATCTCAGATTCCCATATTTTTCATGAGAATTTAATGACACATTAAATGGCCAAAATGGTAACTTAGGGAAGCTGGAGCTTTAAAAACAAGGGCCATAGATTTGACCATTTCAGAGTGAGTGATGAATTATTAGGGTCCTTTCAGGGACTGCAGGAGACTCCACTGTCTTCACTAGCGTTTCTGCTTAGCATTTGAATTGCCTTTTTCATAGACCACTAAATAGTAAGTATAGCCATCAGTAATGAAATAGCTTATTTTACTGTAATAACTTTAGTATTGCTTTTATTTTGTACATATTTGCTTCTCTGGGATAATGGATGTAACGTTATATCTTATTTTACTATAATAACTTTAGTATTGCTTTTATTTGGTACCTATTTTCTTCTCTGTTGGAATCATACGCAGTAGAAGTTCTAGAATTTCAGCAACAACAGAGCTCACGAGTTTGCTGTAGTTGCATAAAATGAGCACGTTGGTTTGATAGCTTGCTAGCTCATAAGAATAATGGTGCTAGCTACGTAAGCTAGCTATGACTTGTTGAATCCTTATTGAAATTGTGAAACAGTTAGCTAGCTAAAGTTAGCATCGTAAGGAATTTATTCCAAACCATGGCATGAGAAAGTTAGCTATCCAGTTAGCAAACTATAGCTAGCTGCTAGCTACATCCGGCATAGCCAGCTGAAATTATATTTCTATAAACTATGCAACTAGCTATCAGTTACCACAGTTTTTGCAATAGCTAGCGTTAGATATGTTCAAATGACACGTTCTGCACGTTCTTGCAATACCAATAGATATGCTAGCTAACTTAGCAAAGGCGTGTTGATAGTTTCACACTATAATAATACATATAGCTAACGTACTGTAATAGTTAACAGTTAACGTTACTGTTCAAGGCATTCACTTGTTCGAAACCCTTTTGTTTCGATACGTAACCGTTTGTATAAACTGTTTATAAACTGTTTATGAACTGTTTACAAACGCTGCCCCCTGTCAACTTCGCAAAATTTCGCAAACAGCCACTCTTGCGCGTTACCTGTCCCTCGGGTCTATCCAACTTGTTTGTTTAGTGTTGTGGTCGATATAAAACACTTTGCCGTCAAAGTCCCTCGCTTCTTCCCAGCCGTCGGGTAACGGCAGCTGGCCATTCCCCTTTCTAGGCATGTTCATCTTCTATAAGTTCCGCCATAAGTACGGTAGAAAAAAAAATCCGGTGGAATACTAAAAAGCGACGAAAAACTCAGTAAAGATCCATGTTTTGTGTTCCCCTGTCCTCCATCTTGGGTTCCTAGCTGAACACATAGGCCTGGGCAGACCGGGACAGACAGACTTGACTCCGTTCCCAGCAAACGGTACATTAGCATATCATTAGCATAAATCTATTTGCATGCACATTCCTGAGTGTTGCATTCCTGCGGCTTAACCCTTTCCAACACATCACCAGTGGAATATGTGTGTTGTCGACTAGTTACACTGGTTCAATCGAAGTATTTGGTCCCATACCCACGGTCCCATTCCCCATTCCAGACAAGCTGGACACGTTGCACCGCCGCGTTAAATAGTTGTGTTATCGGCCTCTGTCGCTCTATGCAAGAACTGGGAGAAAAAGTTTTGGAATGGTGAAATATGCACCATTGCAAAATATAGGCAGATAGGATGATGGGACAGTGACAGGGATAAAATATGATATGTCCGCAGATAATTCAATATCTACATAAACTTGGGGGAAATAATTCTTAAACATAATAATACAGAAAGTTTAACAACACAGCATAACTTTAAAGGGACAATCTGTGATTGCTGTAATACAAAAAAGTATTATATTAGTGTCTATACTGAACTGGTTAAAGGTGCACTCAGTATATATCAGCGTTAAAGCATATGTTATATAATTATATGTTCTATTTCTGACTGTTATGGGTGAATCAGTGCATATTTCAGCTTTGTATATAGCCCTGACAGATATACACGTGATTATCTAGAGACCTCCTGATTCTCACGCATAGATCAATAATAAAAGTAACAGACTAACAGCATTGTTTTTGTGGCTAGTGAAATAATCACATTGCTCTTCACTCCTGCGGTTAAACATCAGCTGTAATCCTGCAAGGCATTATGGAGTCACACTACAGGGTACGTAGGCTACAAGACATTGCCTTGAGTGAACTCTGGGCCAGGGGGAAAAACACCAGTTTTATTCATACAATTTCAATTGCTCGTCTGTTCTCTTTGGGCTAGGATGCAATTTGACACATTTTCTGGACAAATAATCGGAAAACGTCTCCCCTTCAAAAGGAACTATAGTGAGAGAATCTATTTCTAGGAATACACAGACTGTGGATGTTCTTTTCTTTTTCAAACTTTTCCCAACCATTCTCAACTAATTGTTGCCTTTTTTGTTAACTTCTGTCCATGGCAATATGAATCCTTTTTACTTTATGAGAGAACCTTTGATCCCCCTGTAGGTGGGCCTTTTCAGAAACAGATTTGTGATAAAAACTTCATTCTCTGAACAAAGCTGGGATATGTCTATCTCAGAGTCTGTGTGATGTAGTTTTCGGATGTGAGGTACACAGCACCTTTCTCTTTCCCCTCCTCATCTCATCAGCCTCGCAGGCTGCTCATTCAGACCAGGGAGGAGACGGAGAGAGCAGTCAGGTCAGAAGGGGAGAGCTGGAAATATTGTTTGAAATTCAAGAGAGCAGTGGAGTAATACAGAGAGGTAGATAGAGAGACAGACAGAGGGGAGGAGAATAGATGGAAGACGGGTTAGTGTAGGGCAGGGCCGGAGATGTTGTTGATATGACATTCAAGAGAGGACATGAACAAAAGGGAAGTTTAGAGACAGAGAGGGAGGAGAGGAGATGGATGAGAGGTCCCAGTGGGCACGAACTGTTTGAATCAATGTTGTTTCAATGTAATTTGTCAACGGATTGTGACTTGGAATCTATGTGGATAATACATTGGATTTGCAAAAAGTTATCTGTTGTTTTGAGGGTGAAATTTCCAACACAGAATTACGTCATCATGGTAACCTCAATTCTAGACAACCCTTATATAATATGTTGAATTTGTACCTCTGAAATAGTGGATATAACTTTGAAGATCTAACACGATCAGAAAAAAACAATAGGCTAGGCAGCACCTCCTACAGGAGAGTTAATCTATCTACAGCTATCCATTTGGTCTCCCATCCAGGGTTTTAACCAGTCCTGCTGAGCTTTGATATTTGTCACTGACTACAACCAATGTGAAATCATGAGAATTATTATTGAGAGATCTCTTCATAACTAAATAGATTCACCGTTGCTATCGAAGTCATTCCAAAAGGGTAGGCTTAATAGGGAAAATGAAATCTAAAGTCATTTAGGCCTTTGTAACATTTGCAAAGTCCTCAACAGCTATTATTTCAATTCAACCCAGGGTTAAACTAAACATAGACAATACATATACGTAGATTCAAGCTTTGGTTGATGTCAAATGTAATCTTAACTTACCTATTAACTTGTTAACAAATGATATGTTGGATTCACATCTCCGACTAAATAAAAAAGTTTAAGAATAGGATTAATCCAGTGGCTCAGATGAAACTATCCAAGCATTAGATACATCTCCTTTACTGTTGATATTTGGTTGTGTTGTCAACCAAACTCAATTCGATATGACTTGTAAAGTTAAGACTATCTTACAAACTAATGTAACAGTTTTTATTCAACCTTAAAATGAGTAACTAAACCATGGCCACATTTTGAGGTTACTGTAACTATGAAAGTATGTATGTTCAAGATAGGTAGGTCGCAGGTCTTTGGAGAGCTTCACAATATAAATATCTGTCACAGAATCTCGAACAGCACTGATGACTTGCAAATGACCTTTCAATGTATTGTCAACTACAATCCAGGTCATTTGGTTGTGCTTTCAGATAGTTGAAAGCATAGTGATAACACATTGGGAATTCAACAAACTTATGGCAGTCTTTTCGAGGGGGTGAATAAAGGCTCATTGATCAACGTCTCAACCAAAAATGTCCATCCATGACGTGGTGAGCCCAGTGGGGTGGTAAATAAGACAGGAAGTTTGATAGATGATGAAAGCAAGAAATAGATCAAGAAGAGTTGGAGAAGAAAGAGGGAGGAAGAGAGAGAGCAAGGGAGGAGGAGAGGAGAGAATAGCTCAGGAAAGACTGCCATTTCTGCAGTGCTGCTGACTACGCAATATGATGAAATAAATCATTCTCACATCGCTGCTGGTAAACATCTTTGTCTTTTTATTTTTTCCGACTATCTCCAAACTCAATTTGGTAGATCAGGGACATTCCCGACCTTTTGATCTGATTTGCTGACCGAGGCAGGAATCAAGCTTCTACTTTCCTTCCATATCTTCTGTCACATTTGATAAATGGATACCAGTGGATGCTGCTGAGAAGAGGATGGCTCAATCCAGCCATTATTATGAGCTGTCCTCCCCTCGCCAGCCTCCGCTGATGGATACTTCAGGGATGGTGACTGACTGCCATCGTAGTTTTGGGTGGAATAGCAACGTCCTACAAGTAAATGAAGTAAACACTTGAGTAAATGAGGGATACAACGTATATTGAAACAGGTGATTCCACACAGGTGTGGTTCCTGAGTTAATTAAACAATTAACATTCCATCATGCTTAGGGTCATGTATAAAAATGCCTAGTTGCCCATTTTTTTTGGCCACCATGGCTGGAAGAAGAGGTATCAGTGACTTTGAAAGAGGGGTCTCAAAGGAGCATAGGGGGTGTGTCTTAGTCACCCGATCTCCCAATTAAACACTGCTCTTTGACCTGGTAACGAGGACCACAATGGAAATAAGTCTTGTTCATGTGTTCGTTTGTTCATCCATTCACTCATCATATTTGTTAATTCATCCATCCTTTCACCCACCCACTCACCCATTCAGTCATTCTTTCATTCACCTATCAATCCATCCATATATCCTTCCATCCATTCACTAATCCATCTATTTTACCTGGGACAGCTCTTTCTGGGTGACCAGGGCATCCTGGGCTACTGTCAGGTACTCCTTCAACATCCTCTCCTGCTCCTTCCTCCACTCCGCCCGGGGGTCCTCTAGCTGGGTACTCTCTAGAGAGGGGAGAATGTCATCAATGAGATCTACTCCCACAAACAAATGATGATGATGATAATACTTTATTTGTAGCCTCCTTTTGTGTCATACAGCTACAGTAATGGAAACACTTGAGTAAATGAGGGATACAAAGTATATTGAAAGCATGCAGTTCCACACAGGCGTGGTTCCTGAGTTAATCAAGCAATGAATATCCCATCATGCTTAGGGTCATGTATAAAAATGCTGTGCGGACTATTATTATTATTCACAAGCATTTCGCTACACTCGCATTAACATCTGCTAACCATGTGTATGTGACCAGTTAAATGTCATTTGATTTGGTCCATTATTTGGCTACCATGGCTATGCCCTCATAGGATGAAATATTCCCCCATCCACAGAGTGCGAGTGGTCACTGAATGGTTTGATGAACATAAAAAAGATATAAACCCTATGCCATGGCCATCTCAGTCACCAGATCTCAACACAATTGAACACTTATGGTAGATTCTGGAGCAGCGTCTGAGACAGCGTTTCCCAGCACCATCAACAAAACACCTAATGATGGAATTTCTCATGGAAGAATGGTGTCGCATCCCTCTAATAGAGTTCCAGACACTTGTAGAATCTAAGCCAATGCCTGTGGTGGCCCAACACCCTAGTAAGACACTCTATGTTGGTGTTTCCTTTAATTTGGCAATTACCTGTATATTCTAATGAACCAACAGACGCTTCTTTAAGGGTCACACAAAACCCTTTCAAGAATTTCATTTTAAACCACCAAGACAGAGAAATACAGTATCTTCCATTCATTTCAATATTTCCAGGAAAATACAGATAAACACTTGTTCATCAGTTTTCTCAGAGTTCTCCATAGACTTCATTGTGTGGTGGTGGTGAAGCTTTAGCTGCTAAGCACATTTCTGGGGAGTTAGGTCAGTGGGCTCTCCGCTCTACTTGTGGTTTAACACGAGAATTCCGCAGCATTCTTGTCGTCGGTAGTCATGTGCTACATCCCAAATAGAACCCTATTCCCTACATGGTGAGATAATGATTGGGCCCCTGGTCAAAAGTAGTGCACTATATAGGGAATAGGGTGCCATTTGACACTCAGACATGACTTTCTTCAGATGCTACCTCTGGTACAGTCCTCTACCGCTATTAGCTAAGCTGCTAAAATTGCTCTAATGGTAAGTAGAGCTTTGATGTTGCTGAGAGCAGTTCCACCCGTCTTTCCCGACTTAAATCACCCCCCCCCCCCGCGACCCCTTCAAAGCCAAAGTCATCTCAAAGTTACCTGTTTTATCCCCTAAACTCACTTTAACTGTAAACATTCCATTGAACAATTCTACTACAGCAGAATTAGCTCGAACGTACTCAAACGTACTAGAATACAACAGTAAGTTGCATAATGATGACGTCTATTTTAGCAGTGTTCTGTCACACTATACATTGACATAGGATATCGCTCGAGCACTTTTACAGATACAGACACCTATGGTACGGTGCTAAGACATGACGTCAGGGGTTAAGGTATGATGTAGTTGGATTGAAGTTGATACCTTTGTTACCCTTCTAGAAGTCTCGTTCCCATCCGATGCCTGTGTGTAAGTCTGGCCAAGTGAGACTACCTTTTCGAACCAGTCAGTCAAACACCACTTTGAGAAGGGCACCATCATGAGTTTGACATGGAGAGAGAGAAAAAGTTAGTTGTCAATACACTCACTATTCAACTCAAACAAACACCTAAACAAACTACTGAAATATATATTTACGTAATCAACAACAGCATGACTGATGCATTCCGTAGGAAAAAGCCATTTTAATCTTAATTGGTTTAGCAACAGTGGAATTCAATGCATCTGGCCAATATCTCTTGGAGATCCATTCCTCCTGAAAGTGGCAGAAGGGGGAGGGAGAGAGAGGGGCGGAGAGAGAGAGAGAGAGAGAGAGAGAGAGAGAGAGAGAGAGAGAGAGAGAGAGAGAGAGAGAGAGAGAGAGGGGCGGAGAGAGTTAGAGAAGAGAGTGTGCCTACTACAGCAGGAAGATGTGTGACCTGTTGCCACAAGAAAATGGCAACCAGTGAAGAACAAACATCATTGTAAATACAACCCATATATATGTTTATTTATTTTCCCTTTTGTACTTTAATTAAAGGGAAGTAGAAATACATCAAAACACAATAATGTTGTAAAGTAAGTAAAGACCCCTGCCAACTAATATCAACCCATATTTAGTCTGGGATAAATTATTTGCCGTCTGCAAGTTTAAGAAACAATGCCTTGTGCTTCGAAATTCCTTTCAAAAACCCACATACAGTATCTTTAAGATATTTTCTCATTTCAAGGCACGAGGCAAAGTTCACAGAAGTAACAAGTAAAGATAGACATACTAATTAGTTAGTGTTTTTACTGATATACATTTTTGTTTATGAATTATTAAGTGATTAAAACTTGTAATTATTGAATTGGCTACAATGAGAAATCATAGTAGTCACAAACCATAGCTAGGTCACTTGCTACTGTCTTCCCTTCCACTGGCATACTGTTATGTTCAGATCCAGTTCATTTGACCTCTCCCGGAACTTACCAACGCCTACCCTCGCTTTCCATTTACTGTAACCAGCATCTGCACCCACTGAGCACCGACCGACACGGACATCCATGGACGTTGAAAAGTAGGTGAAATTTGGTCAGTCCACCCTGGCCTTAATTTCATTTCGACATAATTGTTTTGGTCCGGACCCGCCTTGATTTCAACGTCCACAGACGTAGATTGGTTTAGACCAAATCTGAACCAATCATGTACCTCTATGTTTCATACGTTTGGAAAGCACAATACAGTACAGTACAGGGAAGCACAGTGGAGTACAGTAGAGTGCAATACAGTAAAGTAAAGAAAAGTAGAGTGTAGTTCAGTGCAGTAGGCCTACAGTAAAGTAGAGTTCATTACAGTACAGTAGAGCACAATAGAGTACAGCATAACGTATTGTACTGTACTCTACTGTACTATACTCTACTTCAGTGGTTCCCAACCAGGGGTACTAGGACCCCTAAGGGGACTTGGCCTATCCACAGGGGGTACTTGAGAAGACTCATGAGACCATAGGTCTACTGGTAAAATGCACATGAGGGGGTCAATCAGGGGTACTCCAGGCAGAGCAAAATAGTTGGTGGTACAGTAACCAAAAAGGTTGGGAACCACTGCTCTACTCTACTGTCCTGTACTGAATTCTACTATACTGTTTTTATTTTTTTATTTCACCTTTATTTAACTAGGCAAGTCAGTTAAGAACAAATTATTTTTTACCATGACGGCACACAGATTTGGTTGGTCCGGACCAGATCAAATCTGAACCAATCATAGACGTCTATGTTTCACAAGTTTGGACATCACAGCACAGCATAGTAGCTTTAAACATCAACTATCTGAGCAGCTAACCGATTGCTACAGCTGTACATAGTCCATCTGTAAATAGCCCACCCAATCTACCTACCTCATCCCCATACTGTTTTTATTTGATTTACTTTTCTGCTCCTTTGCACACCAGTATCTCTACTTGCACATCATCATCTGCTCATTTATCACTCCAGTGTTAATCTGCTAAATTGTAACTATTCGCTCCTATGGCCTATTTATTGCCTACCGCCTCATGCCTTTTGCACACACTGTATATAGACTTTCTTTTTTCTACTGTGTCATTGATTTGTTTATTGTGTTATTGGCTTGTTTATTGTTTACTCCATGTGTAACTCTGTGTTATTGTCTGTGTCACACTGCTTTGCTTTATCTTGGCCATTTCGAAGTTGCAAATTAAGAAATTGTTCTCAACTAGCCTACCTGGTTAAATAAAATAAAACAAATGTGGTCTTGTTTTTGGGGCAGAACTCATTACAACAATAGCATGTTTGTAGAATAATACCCATATATGCAAAGGAAGATATTGCATATTTCTCCCTTTGTGTCCCTATTCAGGATACATCACCACTCTAAATTGCCAATCTGGTCTTCATACTGTACCATCATGGCCACCTAATCATCCCCAGTTTACAATTTGCTGATTCATCCCCCCTCCTCTCCCCTGTAACTATTCCCCAGGTCGTTGCTGTAAATGAGAACGTGTTCTCAGTCAACTTACCTGGTAAAATAAGGGTAAAATAAAATGCAGAGAATTCTATAATTAGGAATTTCTGTGTAGTACAGATCTGGGACCCATGATGTAATTCTGTTACCGTAATTCAGTTACCAAGTGAAATCCACTTCACTGACTTTACCAGGTATTTTACCAGGTATTTTACCAGGTAAGATGAATCAGTTCAATAACCAAAATATATTTTTTCAAACTCAAGGTGTCATGTCATAGCTGACACCCCATTCTTTCTGCAGACATCTTTGAATCTTAATTCAGGGCAGATATTTAACATAGTTTTTGGAAAACTTAGCCACATAGAACAAGAAGCTAGCTGTGTGACTGTGTGTGTCGTCACAGAGAGTCAGAGGTGTGTGGTTGTGTGTGTGTCGTCACAGAGAGTCAGAGGTGTGTGACTGTGTGTGTCGTCACAGAGAGTCAGAGGTGTGTGGCTGTGTGTGTCGTCACAGAGAGTCAGAGGTGTGTGGCTGTGTGTGTGTCGTCACAGAGAGTCAGAGGTGTGTGGTTGTGTGTGTGTCGTCACAGAGAGTCAGAGGTGTGTGGCTGTGTGTGTGTCGTCACAGAGAGTCAGAGGTGTGTGGCTGTGTGTGTCGTCACAGAGAGTCAGAGGTGTGTGACTGTGTGTGTCGTCACAGAGAGTCAGAGGTGTGTGGCTGTGTGTGTCGTCACAGAGAGTCAGAGGTGTGTGGCTGTGTGTGTGTCGTCACAGAGAGTCAGAGGTGTGTGGTTGTGTGTGTGTCGTCACAGAGAGTCAGAGGTGTGTGGCTGTGTGTGTGTCGTCACAGAGAGTCAGAGGTGTGTGGTTGTGTGTGTGTCGTCACAGAGAGTCAGAGGTGTGTGGCTGTGTGTGTTGTCACAGAGAGTCAGAGGTGTTACTGTAACTGTTCTTCCCTGATGCAGATGTAAAATTCGGTAACAGAATTATGGTACAATCTCCCCTTTTTTTATCTGTGGTTTTAGTAAAACACATGACTGCCACGTAGTGGCGGGGAGGAGGATATATTCTGTCACTCACTTTACTGTTTTTGGTCCTATGCAGCTTCATCTTCAGTTTACAGTGGCAGAGAGCACACACATTCCGCAGGTTTTACATATTGTTCACAGAAGTCCACCTTGGAAGGCTAACTGTATTTTGACGCGCTCTACAGATGTTCGTTCAACAAGACAACTACGTGGATTTACACATTCCCTAATATAGGCTGGTGGTTGGACCACGTGACATTTTCAAGCGCGGGAGATTTTCATGCCTTGTGTTTGTCCTGTGACGCTGTATGCCAGTATCAGCTAGGCGACACCTCACATGCAGCTTGCCAACACAGAAGCAAAGATGAGCCATGAAATGAAGAACGAGACATCTCAACTGAATGGGTAACTTTTTTTGTTTTGTTTTTACTTTTCAATTTGAAGTTAGCAGCGAATTGTCAGTTGTTTGGTTGCGTGCGTTTCACGGTAGGACTAGCTAGCTAGGCTAAGTAGTAGTATCTAGCTAGCCAACTCTTTCAGTTCTTTGATAACACACAACGCTACAACGTCAATATATAAACATAGCTCGCGTTTGTTGTTAGCAGCATTTTCAGAAAGGCATTAGACATGTAAGATGGATAGCTAGCTAAGTTACTGTACAGTGTATTGAAATAAGGTCACATTCAAGCTAGGCACTTAATGTATACCTGCCAAAAAACGACTAACTGCATTGGGAATGTGTGTGTGTGTGTGTGTGTGTGTGTGTGTGTGTGTGTGTGTGTGTGTGTGTGTGTGTGTGTGAGAGAGAGACACACAGGAAGGTTGGCAACTTCAACAGTCATCACATTCCGTGTGTGTCTCGACGCAAAGTCAGAAAAGGACTTCACACCTTAGAAACGACTGTAGCCATTCTCAAGATAAAATATCATCCTATCCTCTTCAGACATGATTATCACTTAGCCCCCCCCCCCCCCTGTCTGATTTGTATTTAGCGTCAGGTAATATTCTATCTACTCCCCTTAGTTCCCTATGCCATCTTGGTGAAAGACATGGGGCGGGATGTGTAAGATGTTGAATATGGATACTGCATAAGCTGTGACACACACACAGTTTCTCTTCAGCTGAAACGAGTGCAATATGAATCTGTGGCCCTCAAAAAGGGAGGACGTGTCTCCCCCCACCCTTGAGTGTGTGCCCATGGAATGGCAGCAGTGTTGGCACAGGGAATAAGCTAATGCGCAGGAGGGCAATGAGGACACAAACACACATCCCACACACACTACTCCTAGTCCCAACCACACTGTCACTCTGACTCTGTGTCAAATGTCAAACACAAGGAGCACTCTAGCTCCACCCGTAACATGCCCTCAATCGTCTCGCACACATCTGGAGGGATTCCCGACACCCAGCAGAGTGCCAGGAGCCCAGAAAGGTGAAGAGGACCTGGGCCAACCCCTGTGTCCCCTGGCCCTCTTCACCACCACTTTAAGCTGGCTGAGGGCCCACTTTGGCTGTTTTGATCCCCCAAAATGAGCCGGTGCCTCCCAGGGCCTAGCTCGATAACAGTCTCTTTCCACCGTGATTTCACGCTGTTATGAAGGCTTGAATTCCGGATGTGGTTGATTGAAATCTGGATGGCATTTTGAGACTGGTTGCATCATGTTTAGCCTTCATCATAAATATTTTTTAGTGTACGGCACAGAGCTGTTCTCTTTTTACTAGTTCAGCCTTCAAATGTTTTCGGCTCTCTGCTCTGCTTACACTTGTATCACCTTCATTGATGTGAAGAATGCTTTGGCTGAAGGCCTATACCTTTTCCATGTCAACCCTCAGCCTGAACTCTTTAGGCTGCCTTCAGAGTAACAGTTGCTTGCCATCGAGTTGACAGTTTGGTCATGTTCTTCTGACCAAGCTCTGAGTTTGCATTCTCATCATTGCTGTGAAGAATGCTGGTGCTGAAGGCTAGGCATATAGGCCTGTCTTTTCCATATCAACTCTGAACTGGTTGCAACCATAAATGTCCTATTAAATTCCTAATTCAATGGTAGCAACCATAGGGTGCATGTATTGAGTTAGGTCGCGTACCTCTGACATTTCCATCCCCGCGCAACATGCATGTTGGCAAACTTGGCATTCTGAAGGGCCTTCCTGCCTTCCCTAATACCACTCACTATGTTGAGCATCCCTTTCTGACCGGCTTTGTGCACTTTCACTAAACTAGGTAGCCTAATGCCTTCATTTTCTACATTCTGTTCCCAGATAGGGCCTACGAATATAGGGCAGAGTATAGCCAGGAAAAGTCCTATTTTGACGTGCTGCTTGGAAGCGTGATAGCCTAATCCTCCAGCTCATTAAGCCAATAAGGAATAGGCATTTGCGGGAATAATAAACCCCAGAAGGGAGAACGCCCAGGAAGAATTACCCCATGTCATGTTACCCCATGTCATGTTATCTCTTCTCCCAGCAGCTGTACGGTTGAAAATCCTGTTTTGGAAGGCCGACCACCATTCTGCAGAGTGTAGGACCTCTATGACAATCTGGTGCCTGGGAAAGCCTGTAGAGCCCAGGGGAGCGAACACACTCATCTGCGTCTCATTAAAGGACTAATGTCCTGGGTGACACTGAGACCACAGCAGCAGCTGCCATTGGAGCAGTATAGGAGAACCATATAATTACAATGAATTGAACTTGAGCGGCATGCAATTGGGGAATGGAATGTCTGACTGTTCTAGTCATTGTAATTCTATGTCAGCATTTGAACATATGACAGCAGGAAGATTCCAGGCTTCTGAATGACCGTGTGAACACCACCAGGTGTCAGGTCTCCGGTGGGGAGATATTAAGGTTTGCGGCCGGTTCAGTGATGCTTTAATGAATAATGAGAAGGAAGGCCCTTCTGCACAAATTGATAACAGAAGACGTTTAAGCTACCAAAGCTTCCCCGGAGACCAATGCTTAATTAGATGTATCAAGGAAGATTCAGACACTCCCTAAAAAGCTGGATCAAATTGAAGGTCTGTATTGGAAGGTGGAGGCCTACTCAACCGAATGTGTTTCAATTCATGTTTTATTCCTCTCATCTTGTGTTATTAAACAGTTTGAACAAATCAAATCTCTACATCAACTGTAAATGATTTTACAACAGCCTCTCTAACTAGATTCTTTAGGCCTAATTAAATGCAATATGCCACATTTGATCAAGCCACAATGAAAAACAAACGAGCAGTTTCTTTGTCTTTTGCGCAACGACGGCCCCTCTGCCCTATGATGTGCGCCACTTAATGCGTCCGAACGCCTGGAAATGTCACTTCACTTTAAAGTTTGTCCCCGTTTGGCAGTCTTGCTCCGCATGCTGTCAACCATTAGCCAATTTTGAAACGTAGGGACCAGAGATCTCACAGTCCGAGCTGTGGAGGAGTTCAAAGGGTCGGACTCCAAGCGCATCCCTCTTTCTCCCTCTCTCTTTGATCCCTTCATTTCTTTCTAGTCCAGTCGTGTCTGCGGGGGTATAGGCGAAAGACGTCACCGATCTTGTCTTTGTAGACAGGCAGACGTCGTGCATTGCCGGACAACAATGGGTCTCGGTTGCCAACCTAGGGCAATGGGGCCACTCTTTCATTTCTTTGTCATGTGACAGCCAGGTGGGTAGGGTTTAATTACCAGGTCAAAACGCACGGCCGAGAGATCACACTCCAAACTGTGGAGGAGTTCAAAGTATCCCTTCCTCCTCTGCCATCACTTTGTCTTTGGATCCACTTTAGAGAGTGCTTTGTAGACAGGCAGACGTGGCATCTAGGCCTAGCTCTATGGCACGATCCGCCCTAGGTTGGTGTGACAGCCAGATGGGTAGGATTTAATTGCTGGGTACTGCTGCTTCAGTTTCCAAGGTGCTCCAGCCTGACCCAGTGGGACGTTCTGCGACTGTACCCATAATAGCTCCCGGTTCCTGTGTCTGGATCCGTAATGGTGGGTGAGTGGCCTGGAGCACAGCAGTAAAGAGGATATAATGGTTTTCAAAACACAAAGAATGTACGCTGAGATAGTGAGGTCTCTAGACAGGGGTGTTGTAATTATAGGGAGTGGGTGTCTGATCTCCGTGGGGTTAAGACCCAGGTTTGAAGCCCTTTGAATCGTCGCACTGGTGGCCTTGTGAGGATGTGTGTGTGTGAAGTGTCCGACTGAACTTGTGTTTGCGTTCACGCCAGCACGTGTTTTCCTTTGTAAAGCAAGAGGACGGAGACCGAGACTACATCATGCTGACCTCAAGTGAAACACGCGACCAATGCCACTGACTGCTCCTTTTTGACAAACGAGCCTTTTAAAGGTTCTATTTTTGTTTTTACGCCATCCCTCACTACCTTGTCACTTTCCTTCTATTCTGTCTTATCCCTCTGACTCCCCCGTTCTCCTTCCCTTCTCAACCTCTAACGCTACCCTCCTTTTCTCTTTCCCCCTTCTCCTCTTCTCTTTCTCACTATTCTTTTGCCCATTTTTCTGACCTCTATTTTCTTTTGTCTTCATGTTTTGTCTCTCTCCTTCTATCCTCCCGTTCTGACCTTTCTCCATTTTCTTTTCTCTCTGTCCTTTCTCCCTCTCCTCTTTTCCCCTCCATCAGGACCCCGGCCTCTGATCCTGCTCAGACGAAAAAGCGTGAGGACTACCTGGAGTGGCCTGAATATTTCATGGCTGTAGCTTTCCTTTCAGCTCAGAGAAGCAAGGATCCCAGCTCACAGGTAAACGCATATATATATATATATATATATATATATATCTATATATATATATCACACACACACACACACACACAACTCAAAGAAGCATTCAAGATCCTAGGTAACATCACCACACCCTACCCCCCTCTTCATTGATCCTGGCCCTGCAACCACCTTTCTCTCCATTTCTCTCTCTACCACGGCTGTGTAAGGCGTCCACAGCCCCACCTGTTGTTAAATATTCATCCAGATGCCAGGCCCTTCGCCCTCAATAAGGCCTCCCTGCTTTTCTGATCAGGCCCTGGCACGGACGCCTCTCTTTGACACTGCCGGTCAAGGCGGCGGCGGGTATTTGATTGAGTTCCCAGAGTTCCCGGCTGTGGGTCGAGCACCTGGTTTGGGTGGTGGGGGTGTGTGTGTTTCAAGCAGTTGGAGGCCTTAGCCCTTGTCTGCCTTAGTCAGGGATTGGTTGTCTGGTGTAGGCCTGTAAGCGCCAAGTTGGATGTCTGTTTTGATTTGTTTCGACACCTATACACCCTGTCTGCACTGTGCTGTCTAGTTTGATGATCAACCTAGAGCTTGTTTTGAAATGGATTTCTGACCCACAGAAGTGGATGGATGGAGTGAGGGATATCAGTGAAATGGAGGGGGGGGGAAATGGCTACAGGTTTTCAATCCTAAAAATATTTGGTCAAAAAGAGATGTCTTGAGGGAAGTCTGGACTACGCAGGGTTTATTAGGGAATTTAAATCAATAAATTATTTGATACAGATGTATGGAAGTGTGTATGTGCACTTTAGTGTGTGAGTAAATATAAAAGTGAGTAAATATAAAAGTATGTAAGCTACATGAAGTAACGAAGATAACATTTTTAATGTAGCAACTTTGGTTCCTACCCTGTCGCAATAACTCCTCCCTGGCGTTTTCATTCGTTGTCATGTAAAACACTATGTCCATTAGAATATTCTAACTATTCACTAACTATTCAAGTGTTTAAATCGCAAGTCAAATTGCAACATTTGGTTAAAAAACGCAATTGCAACATTTGCCAATAGTGTGGAGTGTGGATATGATCTCAAATTAGTGCAGGAAAGGCAGACATTTATGAAAAATTCAGAGTTGAAGTTTAATTGAACAGTAAAAAACAATCAGAATGGAGAGACTCATTGAAATCACTTGTGTTTCCACCCTAGGGTCATGCACTACTCATAAATAAATACAAATATTTATATTATTCAAAACCATAAAATAACGTCAACATATGAACCACAGCTAATGAAATCACCGAAACCCTTAAAGAGTTGCAGTCTGTTTTGGAATGGGTGGCCAGTAATAAACTGGCCCTGAACATCTCTAAAACTAAGAGCATTGTATTTGGTACAAATCATTCCCTAAGTTCTAGACCTGAATCTGGTAATGAATGGTGTGGCTGTTGAGGAAGTTGACTAAATTACTTGGTGTTACCTTAGATAGTTTACAATCACGGTCGAAACGTATAGATTCAATGGTTGTAAAGATGGGGAGAGGTTTGTACGTGATAGAGATGTCCTGCAGGCTCTAGTTTTATCTAATCTTAATTATTGTCCAGTCGAGTGCTGCAAGGAAAGACCTAGTTAAGCTGCTGCTGGCCCAGAACAGAGCGGCACGTTCTGCTCTTCATTGTAATCAGAAGGCTTATATAAAAACAATGCATGCCAGTCTCTCTTGGCTACGAATTGAGTCACTTCTTTTTATTAAAAAAACATTGTCGAAAATCCCCAATTGTTTGCATAGTCAATTTACGCACAGCTCTGACACACACACACTTACCCCACCAGACATGCCACCAGGGGTCTTTTCACAGTCTCCAAATTCAAGAAGGCATACAGTATTATATAGAGCCATTATTGAGTGGAACTCCGGTCCATCTCATATTGCTCAAATTAAGAGCAAACCTGGTTTCAAAAAACAGAAAGGAACACCTCACGGCACATCTCTCCCCTATTTGACGTAGATAGTTGTATGTATTGATATGTAGGCCACGTGTGCCTATACATTTTTTTTTTACATGTTCTGTCCTTGAGCTGTTCTTGTCGACTAATGTTCTATATTATGCCATGTTTTGTGTGGACCCCAGGAAGAGTAGCTGCTGCTTTTGCAACAATGGGGATCCTAATAAAATACCAAATACTAAAATATACCGTCAAACATTAGAAAAATACCATTATATGCTGGCCATATCGTCCAGCCCCCGATGAGAGCTGGCTCTGCTCCTCTGTGATAAGCTCAACCCCAGGGGAAGGAAGGGGTGGGGGAGGCCAGTGGGGCACAGCAGGGGGTCTACGGATCCAGTAATCCTCCATCCCTCCCTCCTTCTGACTCCACACCTGCTGCTGGGAGTTAGTGCCTTTAGAAACTATTCACACCTGTTGACTTGTTCCACATTTTATTGTGTTACAGCCTGAATTCAAACTGGATTAAATAGATTTTTTTCACTCACCCATTCAATTTCTTTTCATCCCCAAAAACTCAGTAGTCCTTGCCAATGACAAGCATACCAATAACATGATGCCACCACCACCATGCTTGAAAATATGAAGTGGTACTCGGAGATGTTGAATTTTCCCTAAACATAACGCTTTGTATTCAGGACCCAAAGTATATCTCTTTGCCACAATGTTGTGGATCCATCTTCAGTTTTCTCCTATCACAGCCATTCAACTTGGTTTTAAAGTCCCCTTGGCTTTGTTCTGTGTGTGTGTGAGTGCACATGAGATGCGTGTCTAGAAAACCTCCCTGGTCTTTGTGGTTGAATCTGTGTTTGAAATTCTCTGCTCGATTGAGGGAACTTACAGATAATTGCATGTGTGGGGTACAGCGATGAAGCAGTCATTCAGAAATCACGTTAAACACAATTATTGCACACATTGAGTCCATGCAACTTATTGTGATTTGTTAAGTAACATTTTACTCCTGAACTTATTTAGCCTTGCCATAACAAAGGGATTGAATACTTATTGACTCAAGACATTTCAACTTTTCCTTTTTTAATGATTTGGAATTCTACTTTGACAATATGGATTATTGTGTGTGTGTGTGTGTGTGTGTGGGCCAGTGACCGATAATCTAAATATAATCCATTTTAAATTCTGGCTGTAACACAACTAAATGTTGAAAAAGTCAGGAGGTGTGAATACTTTCTTTCTGCACTAGTTACCAACCAGCCCAGAAAGAACGAGGGGGGGTGATGGAGATCAAGAGACAGCGGGAATGAGAGCGAGAAAGAAAGGGAGGAAATTTCAACAAGTCTTCTCTAATGACCTCTCCTTTCTAAACTAGTTCAGGATGTTGTCTTGTCTCCACCTCGGGGGAGAGAGAGAGGTGGAGGCGATGGGGATTAGAAGAATGACAAAAGTTTTTAAACCAGCCAAGCCTTCCCTGATCAAAACAGTGTGAGGATGAAACAGAGGGTTTGGAGCTTTAGTCGTCTATCCTTTATTTTCTCTTTTTTTCCCTCTCGGAAGAAAGGGATATCTGGCGCCGTTTCATGTTTCAGCGACGGGTCCTCGCGAGGCCTCTGTTTACAGACCGCCACAGGGGGGCCGAAGGACGAAGCTTCCGCCTTCCGCTTTTGCCACAATTCCCCCATTGATATCTGACCACCTTAGTTGACGCAGTCCACCAACAAGAAAGGATGGTAGCTTGTCCCTCAGTGGGCTCTCTCTCAAGAAGCCACTGTTTCTTAGTCTCCCCTCCCCCCTTTAGTTCCCTCTGTTAATGTGGTCGTGTGTACGCTACAGCCTCTGTTTTAAGGCTCAGCTCAGCTCTCTAGTCTCTACCCTCTTCCCTCTTCAGATGTATCCTTCAAATAAGCCCCCTACATTAATTCAGCAATGCTCTCTAGACAGGCGCATGTGTGCACACAGCACAAATCCAAGGGGACGCGAGTCGAGACTGAACTTAATTTGATCTGTGATCTGAACAGCTACACTACGTATCATCTTCAAGCTTCGTCTGACTTTGTCTTAGTCAGTCCTATGACACCGAGAAGGACCCTCTATCATTTCGCTCTCTCGCTCGTCTTTTTGTCTCTCCCTCTCGGCCTCTCTGGCTGACTTCGTCTTTCACACATTTCTCTGACACACTTTTATCATTCTAAAATATGAGTGATGGAGCTGGGTGTGGGGGGGGGGGGGGGGGTGTTTTATGTATTGATGGATGGGGTGGGGGGGGGGGGTGCGTGGGTCTTTTTAAAGTGATAAGGGGCCTGGCGGAGCGTTTCTAGCCCTGATCAAAGCACAGCGTCCTGGGGAGAGCCATGGCGGGGGGTGGGCTCTCTAGGTCGTTTGATGTGTTGTAGCTATGCCAGTTCACCTGGAGAAAACTAACAGTACAGTGAAGGGCATACGGTACGGTTGCACCCTCATTGGTTAGATGACCGATCATTATTAGCCAAGAAGTGGTTAGAAAACTTCGATGTTTTTGTGAGTTAGATTAGAATCCCTCCTGATTGGTTGTTCCACTGTGTTCGTTATGGTGGAGTAGAGGTTTTGTGCTTTCATGTGATTCCTGATAAGTTGATGCCCCCCCTCCCCCACTC
This sequence comes from Oncorhynchus kisutch, assembly GCF_002021735.2. NCBI lineage: Eukaryota > Metazoa > Chordata > Actinopteri > Salmoniformes > Salmonidae > Oncorhynchus > Oncorhynchus kisutch. Next base: position 54,035,848 of record NC_034185.2, read on the forward strand.
TCCTCTCTCGCTCCATCTCTAATTGGCCTAGCTCTCAGCTGGAGAGCCCTCTCTTCTCTTTCCCAACTCTCTAAACTACTGAACATTGACCTCCACCCTTCATGCCAAGTTGCTCTGCCTCTACTTACATACACAGTGAGCTCCAAAATTACTGGCAATGCAAAAACAATATAATTATAGAAACTCAAAATACCAACATGTGAGAAATACTGTACTTTATTAATGTTTCAATGGAACCCACCAAAATCATTTATTGATTTAGTTGTCCTCCAAATCAAGGTTTCACAATTAATGGCACCCTTAAAGATGATTGTAAATTGCATCTTCTAAAATTAAACCAGAAATTGAATTTAATTCATTTAAGTCTCAAGGAACTATATTGAGCCATTACATCACTTGTTTCACTAGGGTATAATGAGGTAACACGCATGCAATATCCCTTTGTCATCCAACACCATGAAGAAAACAAAAGAACTGGCAGTTCAAGAGAGACAGATGGTCGTAGACCTTCATAAATCTGGTAATGGCTACAAGAAGATCCACAAACTACTGAGCACTGTCAGGGCAGTTATAAAAATGTAAAAAAATCAGAAGATATGGAACACTTGACAACCTTACGGTAGAGGATGCAAATGCATTTTGCCCCCCCAGGATAGGGAGGAGGATGGCGAGAGAAGCAACAGAACCCCCAGAATCACTGTGAAAGAATTGCAGGCCTTGGTGGTGTCTTGGGGGTCACCCAGGTTTCAAAAAGCACCATCAGACGCCACCTCCACATCCACAGGCTCTTTGGAAGGGTTGCCAGAAGAAAGCCCTTTCTGACCCCAAGACACAGATGCAAGCGCTTGGAGTTTGCCAAACGTCATTTAAGTTATGACCGGAAGAAGGTGCTCTGGTCAGATGAGACCAAAATAAAATGTTTTGATCAGATACAGCATCTGCATGTTTTGCGTCAACAGAGACGCATACAAGGAGAGGCACCTCATACCCATGGTGAAATATGGTGGTGGGTCAGTGATGTTTTGGGGCTGTTTTAATTCCAGAGGTCCAGGGGCACTGGTTAAGATTTGATGGCATAATGAATTCCACCAAGTATCAGACAATTCTGGCTGACAATCTGGTTGCCTCTGCCAGAAGGCTGGGACTTGGCCGTAGGTGGACTTTCCAACAAGGCAATGACTCAAAACGTACCTCAAGATCCACACAGAAATGGTTCTGTGACAGCAAAATCAATGTTCCACCATGGCCATTTTGTATTAAATAATTGTATGATTTTGGTTGGTTCCATTGAAACATTAATAAAGTACAGTATTTCTCACGTTGGAATTTGAGTATATCTAATTAATTTTAATGTATTGTTTGTGCATTGCCAGCCAGGGGTGCCAGTAATTTTGGAGCCCACTGTATACTTGCATAAATGTTAAACTCTTAGGCCTACATGCTAGGGTATAAAAATATCTTCTTACCCAAATACATAATGATTTGCCATTTGTTTGAGGGTGACCAATGATACGCCCAGTCACATCTTCTAGTCTAGATGCAACACAGTTGAGAAATAATATGCGCACACTGTCTGAACTTTAAATGATCTCTCTCTCTGCTAGGTTGGAGCATGTATTGTTAACCAGGAGAATAAGATAGTGGGCATCGGCTACAACGGCATGCCCAACGGCTGTGATGATGACCTGCTGCCCTGGTCCCGCTCTGCTGACGACAGACTGGATACCAAATATCCTTATGGTAGGATCTCCCTAGGAACATCACTGTAGTACCACAGTCCACTACCAAATATCCTTATGGTAGGATCTACCTAGGAACATCACTGTAGTACCACAGTCCATTACCAAATATCCTTATGGTAGGATCTACCTAGGAACATCACTGTAGTACCACAGTCCACTACCAAGTATCCTTATGGTAGGATCTACCTAGGAACATCACTGTAGTACCACAGTCCACTACCAAGTAACCTTATGATAGGAACAACTTCCTAATATTGGGTTGCACCCCCACCCAATTAGTTGAGGCATATTGACTCTAATGCTTCCCACAAACCGGTGCGTCTGGCACCTACTACCGTACCCTGTTCAAAGGCACTTCAATCTTTTGTCTTCCCCATTTAACCCTATGAATGGCACACACACACAATCCATGTCTCAAGTCTTAACAATCCTTTTATAATGTGTCCCCCTTTCTTCCTCTACACAGATTTTTGAAGTGGACTTAGCAAGTGACATCAATAAGGGATCATAGCTTTCACCTGGTCAGTCTGTCATGGAAAGAGCAGGTGTTCTTAATGTTTTGTATACTCAGTGTATGCTGGTTCCATAACTTGATATAAGTCGGAACTAGGTTAAAACAGCATGAGCTTTCTTTGAAATACTTGGAGCATTTGAGCCTTTCTGGAGTGCCATATGAGCGATGTTAGCATTTTTGGGTCTATTCCATTGGTTCCAATGATCCAAACAAGGTCAATCAATCTTAACTAAAGCATTTGAAGGGTTGAACCCAGGCCTGGGCAATATGCCGGCCATTTCAGCAGCTCGTGAACTGTGAACCCCAACTGACATGCTGCTAGGCCATAATCGCACTAGCCACTTGAACAGTACTAGCCAGTCCAACATGTGAAGTGTGTGCGGTGATTGACTCCTGCTTTCTCACCCCCCGATGCCCGGTCTCTCTCGCACTCACAGACTCTAGGCTCCATCTGTCTGGGCCTGCTTTTTTTCTCTCAAGACCACATGGTGCTCTTTTTCACACTCATCCTCATTTCTCTCTCTCTCGCCTCACCTCATAGCTGCTTCTCATTACAGTGCATAACCTCTTTCAAACCAGACAAGCCCTTAACAATAAGCAGTAGTCAATCCCCTGTTGTTGCTAAGGCAGTTGTTGTTTAACGTCGAAACAAGCATCACCCGCGCAGACAACACAGCTGAGGCCAACAAAGAAGAGAGAGACTACCTGGCAGCACAGATGGGGTTTTAATGTAACACCGAAGATGGAGGCCAGGTGCTCTTAACCCCAACGAACGGGAAAGGAAAGAAGAGATGTTTTTGTGCAGTTGTCATGGAAACCAGGTAGTTTGAGGGTGAAATGAGAGCAGGTGGCACACTGGAAAATAAATGCATTTCTGGGAAAACGATAGAATAGCTGGATGGAAGGTGGAATGCTCTCCTGTCTCCAACTGCTTGCTTGTACTATCGGTTTCTACTTCTGAGAGAGAGCGTGTCCTTGTGAGAGAAAGAGCTTTTACAGTGAAATGATTCAGTAGCTATACCTCTGTTCTACAAGGACATCTTGATTCTTGTCTCAGTCCTTGGAAGTCTGAACTAGAAGTGACACAGTTTCACCTGAAGAGGGCGCTGGACACCAACTTCCAGTTAGTCTCCTTGTCCACTCAAAACTCAGAGTGAATGTACACACACAACCTAGAGGGAACTTGCTAGTAGTGTTTTCTCTCCCAACTTCTGATATTGATGATATTAGACCCGACTCTGCCAACCATGACTGCCGTATTTTCAAAGTTTGACTTGTAAGCCTTGAGAGCTCATGATAGGTAATCGGACCAATGGGGGCAGTTAGTTTGAAGTGAAACGAGTACATCCCTAGTACATAAGTACTTACTAATCATATGCAATTATAACCTATTAGAGATACCTAGGGTGACTAGACGTCCCCAGTTTTCCACAGCCAGTCCCCAGTTTTCCACAGCCAGTCCCCGGTTTTGGTGGCCTGTCCACGATAAATGTCCTTGTTGGACCTTTTTATAACGTTTTGATTGGTGATGCACTGTAACCATCTCATGAATAACCATGGCTAGAAAGTATCTCCAACAGCATAGGCTAACAGACTTGGGTGGTTTTTGAATTACTAGATGGGCTAAGATTAAGAGAACTGGAGGGATAATCCTGTGTCTTATAATTAATAAAAGTATTGGAAATAACTACAGTGAAAATTGATAGTTAAATATAGTTCCAGGGCATGCCACTTTTTTTTTTTTCACAATTATTTTTGCGCAGCTATACCCAACACCCTCCCGTAAAAATAAATAATTACATTCCCAGATTTTAATGTCCTAAATCCGGTCTCTTTACCTAGGGCTTTTCAGAGTCCTACTTTTGAATTGTTTATATACAGTGTAGGCCACTCTGGGGGGGAAAAGCTAGACGATTCTGAATGGGTTTAGGTATGAAGTTTAGAAGAGAGAAGGGGGGTGGGGGAAGAGTGATCGAGAGGGCTGAGGGCACAGCTGGCAGACTGTGGGCAGCAGATGCCAGCGTGGGAGACTATCAGCGGTTGCCATGGTGAGGGTGTGAAGAGGCAAAGCACTAAGAGCATTTTGTCAAAAAAAAATTGGGGGGGGGTTGATCTTTTAAACTCTTCCTGACCCCCCCCCCCCCCCCCTTTACAAATAGTGTCTCTCAGAAATGACTTTCTACCTTTTTTATATCACAATATGTTGCATTGTCCCACTTTGTTTACCTAGAGGGAATGTATGATCATACTGTAATATACAGAGAAGGACCGTATATTTAACACGATTAGTACTGCGTCCACCCTTTCTACCTTTTCTAACAGCTCATTCAGAAAACCCTTTTCTTCCTCAGTAACTATTGTCTCTCTGTTCTGTAGATGAATCGTTCTTTAAGTACTGTTAATAAAGAGACTGTGAGAGGAGAGGAAGTTAAACCGCTCCCTTGGCAGTGACATACACACTCCCTCCCTCCCTCAGCAAAACTATCCAGGAATAATAGAAACTCGGTCCTCAGCCCGTAGCTCTGTCCTGCTCCCGACCCGGTTCATTCCTAATGCCTTATTCGGACCCATTCATTCCCTACTAACACACAGGAATAGCCATGTAATTGCTTGAGCCGATGTAGCAAAGTTAACGGCCCTCTATTTGTCTGCTGTGTCGGTTGGCTCTACAGCCTCTTTCCCACCGGGCACACTCTTCTTTTGCTTTTGATCTCCCTCTTTCTTTCTCTCTCCCTCCATCTCTTTTCTCTGCCTTCCCTCCCTATGCCCTCTCCATCTCCCCCCTCCCTATCTCTAGTCTCCTCAGGGTTGTGATATCTCTGGCTAGGGGCCAGGCACTCTCTCTGGTGTTCCCTGGCAGCCGAGACAGAATCTGTTCCAAATGACTCCCTAGTCCCTATTTAGTGCATTACTTTTGACCAGGACCTATAGGGAATAGCGTGCAGTTTGAGACGTAGACAGAATCTAGAGGAGCTTTAGAAGTCACATGACTCGACAAGCCTGTGGGAATCAGGAAAGACATGCGTCTCAATCAGAGTGACTGGCTGTATAGGCCATAGGCTGTAGTGCTGCAATATTCTATTTGTGCTGCAGTGGTTATATTAGCACATTTGTTTTTTGTGTGAGTGTGTTGACTCTGGGAGATAGTCTGAATACCCATAGCTGTGTCCTAAATATTTGTCTGTTTTGAGTATGCAGGGAAAAAAATGAAGTTTAATAGTATGGGACATTTTGAAAATCGAGTATACTTTAAATGTCCAGATACTCGTGTTGGCTTTGACAACCGCTGATCAATTAGATAAGGGGATGCGCTACCCAAAACCGAATAGCGTGACACTGCGCAAAGGCACATTCTCAGTAAACGAAAATAGAATGTTTTATAGTGTGTGAATTTTTTAAACCATTTTGATGGTTTAAATGCCAGGATGTTATACTCATCTCAGCTCTTTATCTAGTAGAATTAGATGCACACTTTTCCACAATGCATTGGAAGAGGTGAAAAGCGAGTGATGGGCCCCGTTCTCTTTGAGTAGCCAAACAACAGAACTAAGCTACTTAATTGGGAAGATGCCGAATAGCGAAGCTTCTGTGGCGGTTTTCAAATGTAAGCTATACTAGGCTATTTGATTTAATTGAATATGTTACAGCACTTTGGTTTCACTAATAAATATGTTCAAGTGGAAAATATTTACCTACGGTATAGGTTGAATGTGATGGTCTGCTTATAACCAGCCTGAGTAGGCCTATAACTCCATACCTATTCCATTCAGAGTTTAGAGAAATTAATCAAATTAGAAGTGAGCTATTATCATCCTGGTTAGTGTGATGCATGTTTGTTGATTTTTTTTAAAAATCCACCCGCACTCTGCCCCACCCCACTTACTCAGCCAGTCAGGAGCTGCTACTGCGTTGCGGTCGTGGCATACTGCATACTTTTTACTAAACTGTGTGCGCTAAATAGTATGCGACGATGAGTACATGCATTGTATGCAGTTTAAGTAAGTAGTACGCTAGTATAGGTATTCGGAAATGGTGCGTTTTTTTTTTAAGGTGCATGCAAATACAAGACTCCATGTCAGTTAACAGGTGGCCAATCTTGACCTCTGACCTCTCAATAGCTTATTTAATTGGCTACAGTGGTCAGAGAGCACCCAACTGACCATCTACCAGAACACACACACACACTGCATGTGTACAGTTTTTATTTTACCTAATAGCCCAAGGCCTACTACTACTACTACTACTACAGATAATACAATTGTAGCCTTATAGAAACTTCTGCAGGGCTTTATAGGTTGGCAATGTACAGTCCTAACCCTTCAGTGCACTCCAGTCTATCCTTTCAATTCCAGACCCCTCCCTCTGTCTTCCTACAGAAACCCTATACACTATTCTATTGGGTCACAGGCAGCCTAACATCCACATGCAATTAGCTACAGGTGTTCCAGAATATTCCATTCCAACATTCCCAGACAGACTGTACGTAAGACGCGTCACTGTTTCATCACAGCCGTTTCTAATCGCCACGGGAACCAGATAATTAATCTCCTGAGTTCAGGAGAGAGGGTTCCACGAAGAATATGGAAAGTCAAACTAACTGCCCAGTTAATTTTTGAAGGAGTTATTTTCGAATTCTTTGTCTCATCGGTAATTGAAAGCAGTTTGAGTTAAGACCTGAAGCTTTGTGTGTGGAGATACCTGACGCTTTAAGGATGTCTCCAGTTAATATGCAGAGGTAGGGGGGGGTTGCTTAGTTTGGAGGACAGAGAGGGAGAGCGAACCGCCGAAAGTAAATGAGTTGGCGAACCTCCAGACAGCCCTTTTTTACATTCAAAGGATGTAGACCTATTTCTTCCTCCAGTCCACTTCGGAATAATTTTAGAAGGGTTTAGAGAAACACCCTAGTCTTTGCTGTCTAGTTTCTCCCTGCCTCTCTCAAGCTCTTTTATAAAGATATGTTTGTGTTTTTGCAGATGGAATATATTGGGCAAGATATTGTGCTTAGTTGTGCCCAAGTCGTCTTGTGCTGTTAGCAAAGCTTGGTGAAGAATCACTTATTTCCCCTAATCTATTTCTCACCCACTCTTTCTGGCCAATGGGTGTCTCTCTCCCCTCTTCCTCGCTCTTTCTCTTTCATGCACTCGCTCTCTGCTCTGTATCCTCTTCTCGTTAGAAGGAAGAATCTCATTATTTTATCTTCAAACACAGGATATATTCTTCACCCCATCCAGGGGTATCCTTAAAGCCCTCTTAGGGTTGCCACTATCCAGGTCCTTGCGGAAAATTGCTGCCCAGGTCATAGCATAGCACAATGTAATGTTTTTTAAAATATTTTTTTATATAGCCATTTCTTTGTGAAACTGGGTAAAGGGGGGGGGGGGGAGAGAGAACCTTGTAGAAGATGTCTAATCATCTTCAAAGGGAGATAATTGGCTGTAATAAAGGCTGTAATCTGCAATTACAAGGAACAGCAGTCTTGTTAGCCAAGACCACACACACTAACACACTTTCTTAACATCCCTCTTGTCCAGAAGGTCTCATGGTTACTGGGTATAATTGCCCTCTACCTGGGAAGGCCATTCTGGTAAACCTCAGCTGATTTAATTTTTTTTACGAGCACAAATGGGTCATTTAATTACCTGTTTTCAAGTAACTGACTCTGCAGCTAATTGGGACCAGAGAAGGCTTTTGTGAGGTTCACATTATTAGTCAGTTTCAGGAGCAGTTTTAAAGGGGGGTTGGCTGTTGGGTCACAGTGCGGATCAGTGTTCATTAACGCTATTCACCAGTGGTGGTAATGGTAACTACCACTGCTCTAATAGTAACTGAGACCAGTGACTGTAACATTAAACAGTGCTCAGGATAATATCTTATGTTCCCCAACAAATACATGTTGCCATGACAACCGATTTGCACAAATTCTCCAAGTGAACCATCCCATGGCTCTTTCTCTCGAATGGGCTTGATCGTATGAGTTCTGCCTGCTTGCTGTGAGAGCAGTGGACCAACGTGCATGTCGTGCCGTGCTCTGTTGTGCCAAAGCAAATCGGTGAGGCTGGCTGGCTGGCATGGGGCTAGTGAGGGGATATGGTAATCACACTACAGTTTGAGGGGTGGTGGTGGTGCTCCATAATCGGCCACCGTCGCTGATGGGGCAATTAATTTCCCATAATTAACGTTAGGAATGAGTCATTTTATGTCTGCCATGGTGGAGGAGAGAGAGGAGGCATCTGTCCACTTTGGAAAGTAATGTGCTGAGTTGAAAAGTGTAATTTCTGAACTAGGATCAGTTTAGCCTTTTTAGATCAATGAATGAATGAGATTATATGGACAGGGGGGGAACTGATCCTAGACCAGTTGATTAGTTGTATGTGGCTGTTGGAACTAGGAAACCTCTATCTGCATATTAATACGTCTCAGTTTTTGATTCACTGCCACCCCTGGTGGGTTTACACTCTCCCTCTTTTCCTCCCCCTCTCTCCAGTGTGCCATGCGGAGCTGAATGCGATCATGAATAAGAACTCAGCGGACGTGAAGGGCTGTTCCATGTACGTGGCTCTGTTCCCCTGCAACGAGTGTGCCAAGCTCATCATCCAAGCAGGTGAGACCCCACACGCAGATGAACACACACACATGCGCAGATGACCACATGCGCAGATGAACACACTCCTCCTATCTTTCTATACCTCTTCTCTCGGACACACACACTCCTCCCTCTCGTCCTTGACTCAGCTATTCACAGCGAGACACCTCTCCTCCTTCCACCAAACATCCTTTATCTTTTCTCTCTATACATCCCGGTTGACAACCACAATGCATAGCTGTTTAGCTTCCCTGACATTGTATTTAGCCGAAGTACCATACCAGTATTCACTCTGTACAGTATCAGTTATGCAGGTGTTCGACTAACACTGACGGGATAGCTTTGATGGATGGGCAGACACACAACAGACAGATATCTGCTAGTCTTCCCTTTTTGATTTAGCTTCCTCCTGTACCGGTGTTTGTTTACCAAATGGCAGTCCTATTTTTTATTTTTTTGAATACTAATTCAACTGTGGTGATTGTCCCCAGAGCAATCTCAACAGATTGTCAGCAGAGTGTGTTGGGTGCGTTTGATCATCGACGCCCCTCGTGCATGTGCCGTGGTACAGTCTGTGTGTCAAGGTGATTCCGACAGTATGCTCGGCGAGGGAGCGACGTCACACGGGGGATTGGGGACGACCCCTAACGGAGCACAAGGTTTCAAGGGGGGGTACAACCCGTACCCCTACCCCTCGTTTGCTCCCTCCCACCTACGATAGAAAGCGAGATGATTATACTCCACAGCCTCCGCCTTTTTCAAACAATACAAACAGCAAGCGGAGCATCTTTTTCCTCTTTCTCCTTCGCACCCTCTCTACCGCTTTCTGCCCTTGCTCGAAAAACTTTCCCTCCCCCGTTATCTTCCCACAAACCCCTGCTGTTGCTCCTTAGGCGAGAGGCCCTCCTGGAGCTGCATACGGAAGGAAGTGAGACACACAGGCACACACACACACACACACACACACACACACACACACAACTCCTACACACACAGAGCTATATATACTGACATGTATGCAGGCATGCATACACATACTCATAGCTCCGACACTCTCCTACTCACACTATTTCACTCTGATTACCTTGCCAGGCCTTCTCCTCTCCCCGGCACAGTGGGGTGTAAGCTCCTTCTCCAGGCTCCTACTTCATTAAGGAGGGAGTTTATACACCACTTCCCGTTCACCTGCACCTTCAAGAGGAAGAAACTTAACGGCAAGAAGTGCCGTGCTTCACAAAGGTGGCGTGTGATGACTGTTCACTCCGCCCCGCCACTAGAAAAAGCTTTTTCCCTCTCTGGATCTCTTACTAATTCTCTTTCTTTCCCTTTTTCTCCCCAACTCTCTCTCTCATATCTATGCGTCTCACTGTTATAACAGCATGAGGAGAATCAGAGGATTTAGCAATAGATGTGTTTAGATGTGTTTGCTATTTACCGTGAAACGTGTCAGTGAATCCGATAGGCCTACGGAAGGCAGTTGGGCTCAATTCCACAGCGCTCCTTAGCGCTGCACCTGTTCGTTTGGTTTTAGTCTCTCACTCTAGAAATGGGCTTATTTCCATTCAGCCTTGATTAGAACTTCTCCATGTGTGGTGTCAAAGAGTGCATTTCAACCTCTGAAATCTAGGGAATATGTTAAACTACAGTGTGGGCTGCTCTCTGTGTGTTTGTGCGCCATTCTGCCTGGCTGTTGGGTCGTTTGTGTGTTTTAATAAATGCGCCTCACGTACCGACGAACAGCTCAGCTCTCTAAGAACGGTAAGGGATCCTCCGAGTCCTTTTTTAAGTAACGTTTGCAAGGCCTTGAACGTTAGCCTCTCGGCCCCTCAACGTGTGTTGGTGCGCGCCTTGAACGAAACCCTCTTGGCCTCTCAATACATAGGCTCTTCAGATGAGAGATGGAGGGAAAAAGAGGTGTACTCTTTTGGCTTTAGGGGGCACTGTGGTCTTATCATTCTCACCGCTCCCCCTCCTTTTCTCTCAGTCTCCAGCAGGACACCCATTCAATCAACATTTGAACAAATCTCTGTTGGCTTATTTTTGGACTGGAGTTCAAATGGTTACTGAGAAGCAGCACAATTCGTGTGGAGCCACCCAGAACTCTCTCTCCAATCTCTTTCTACCTTTTTATCTTTGGCTTTTTTCTATCTTGTTTTTCTCCCATTTTCACTGGCTCTTTTATTCACCCAATTATTTACTTTTACTCACCCCTCTCTCCTCCACCCCTCCGTTACCAGACAGTTAATGGTACGTAACTATTTTCAGTATAAATCCTCCAAAATCAGCCTCGTCTATTATATTCTCAGCCAGTCTCAGTTCTAATGTGAGGAAGCTGCTGCTGTAGCCTGGCCTGACTCCCGCGCCGGTAGTGCTGTAGCCTGGCCTGACTCCCGCGCCGGTAGTGCTGTGTCTTTAGTCCTGAAGGCTGTCTTGGTGAAGTGCGCAAAACTATCTCTTCTCAATCCTCAGTTCAGTTATGCGTTGGTGCATTTAGCCTTAACGCCTCAGTATGGGACTTTGAATTGAGGAATCATTATCCATTTTAAGGTCGTTGTACAGAAAATGAAGAATATTTATGTTGACAAGCGGACGCACTGTCCTAACAATGTAATTACAACCTAGCAGGTTATCCGTCTGAGTCTACGTAGCTAATTCACTGGTTGCCCCTCTTCACCCCTCTCCTCCCAGTGGCCCCGCTCCCATTGTATTCCCATTAGCTAATCTGGAGGACTTTTGTTGCTTTCCTAATCCCATTGGAATGCTCCTCCATAGTGTCTCCCTCTCCTGTTTATCACTGGCCCATTACAAGACCTGCTATTGTAAGTCACTTCAAATAAAAAATCTAACATTTTATTTGCCAAATACAACTCTTGTAGATTTAACTGTGAAATGCTTGTTTACAACCCCTCACAACAATGCAGAGTTGAAACATTAAATGGTAACACACGAGGAATAAAATACAAGAATGGAGCTATATACAGGGAGGCCCAGTACCAGATTAATGTGCAGAGGTAGGAGGTATTTGAGGTAGATGCACTATATATACAGTGCTGTTATTGTGGAGTGGAAATGTCTAGCAGCAACAACAGCTCACGAAGTGGTAGGCCACACAAGCTCACAGAACGGGACCGCTGAGTGCTGAAGCTCGTAGTGTGTAAATATCGTCTATCCTTGGTTGCAACACTCACTACAGAGTTTCAAACTGCCTCTGGAAGCAACGTCAGCACAAAACTTTTTGAGAGTTTAATGAAATGGGTTTCCATGGCCCAAATGCATAGTGCCCACTGTAAAGTTTGGTGGATGAGGAATAATGTTCTGGGGCTGTTTCATGGTTCGGGCTAGGCCCCTTAGTTCAAGTGAAGGGAAATCTTAAAGCTGCACCATACATTCTAGACGATTCTGTGCTTCCAACTTTGTGGCAACAGTTTGAGGAAGGCCCTTTCCTGTTTCAGCATGACAATGTCCCCGTGCAGAACGCAAGGTCCGTACAGAAATGGTTTGTCAAAGATCGGTGTGGAGGAACTTGATTTTCCTGCACAGAGCCCTGACCTTATATGGTCGTTAAGCAAACTCGCTCTGAAGGATGTGTTTTAGACGGACTAGTTTAATTTCATCCCATAAATAATGAGAGGTTGCGTTCTTCCTCACCTCAGATTTCCCTTGCCTTCTCACTCCTCTTTCTCATTTGGTCTCTCGACTGCCACGTATTAGTCTCCCCTCTCCTTTTTTCCTTTTGCTTTCCTCGCCTGATATTGGGCTCTTTCCTCTCCGTCGTAGCTGGTCAAACGGATGCTTAAAACATGGATTCATGGGAGCCTCCTCAGTCTACTGGGCTTGGACTGACTCCCCAGTGCCTGCCTGCCTGCCATCCATCTCTGCCATCTTGTCACTTTGGGATGTGTCTGTCACAGGCACATGCTCTCACAGGCATGCACACACACACACACACACACACACACCAACTTCCACTACCACTCTTGTGATAGTAGGATGATTTGAAATGTTCTAAAGTTTTAGTCTGGTCCCAAATGGCTAGCTACCCTACCCCCTCCTTCCTCTCTTCTGAATTACTTAACTTGTTATGGCTGCAATCCCAATACTGGGATCGATATGACAACTACCAGTGAAATTAGAGGGCGCCAAATTCAAACCACAAATCTCATAATTACAATTCCTAAAACATACATGTGTCATATCATTTTAAAGGTAATCTTGTTGTTAATCCCAATGTGTCCGTTTTCAAATAGGCTTTTCAGCGAAAGCACTACAAACGATTATGTTAGGTCTCCACCAAACCACAATAAGCACAGCCATTTTCCAGCGAAATATAGCATTCACAAAAAGCTGAAATAAAGAATGAATCACTAACCTTGAATTTTCTTCATCAGATGACACTCCTAGGACTTCATGTTGCACAATACATGCATGTTTTGTTTGATAAAGTTCATATTTATATTTTTAAAAAATCAGAGTTTACATTGGTTTATTAGATTCACTAGTTCCAAAAACATAGCCACATCGTCTCAAATGTAGATGATAATACAAGTTATACACATGGAATTATAGATATACCTCTCCTTAATGCAACGGCTGTGTCAGATTTTTTTTTAAAGTTTACGGAAAAAGCAACACATGCAATAATCTGAGACAGCACTCAGAACAGAAGCCAAATTAGCCGCCATGTTGGATTCAACAGAAACCAGAAAATACATGATAAATGTTTCCTTACCTTTGATGAACTTCATCAGAATGCAGTCCTAGGAATCCCAGGTCCACAATAAATGCTTGATTTGTTCGAAAATGGCCATCATTTATGTCCAATTAGCTACTTTGGTTAGTGCGTTTGGTAAACAATTCCAAAGTCTAAGCCTGTCCACTATAACGTGACGAAATGTCCAAAAGTTCCGTCAGTAGAAACATGTCAAACGATGTCTGTAATTTCAATGAGAGCTTGGTTGATGATCTGCCACCCCCAGAAAAAATCCAAACAGGAAGTGGAATTTCTCAGGTTTTTGCCTGAAATATGAGTTCTGTTGTACTCAGACATAATTCAAACAGGTTTTTTTTTTAGAAACTTCAGAGTATTTTCTATCCAATATTACTATTAATATGCATATATTAGCAACTGAGACTGAGGAGCTGGCTGTTTACAATGGGCACCTTTTTCATCCAAGCTACTCAATACTGCCCCTGCAGCCATAAAAAGTTAAGCTGTCTTCAGTGGACAAGTCACTGTTGTGGAACGTTCCAGAATGGTGTGTTTTTTTAACTACTCAAACGGTCTCTCTGGTTCCAACTAGTTTTCCATCCCAGCATAACTGTTTACTAGTTTTCCAGTGTTTCTGGTAGTTTGATAACAATATTAAATAATGTTTGTCACATGCGCCAAATACAACGGGTCTAGACTTTACAATGAAATGCTTGTTTGCGAGCCCTTCCCAACAATGCAGAGTTAAAAATAAGAGTGTGCAAAGCTGTTAAGGCATAGGGTGGATACTTTGAAGAATCTCTAAAATGAAATATATTTTGATTTAACACTTTTTTTGGTTACTACATGATTCCATATGTGTTGTCTTCACTATTATTCTACAATGTAGAAAATAATGCAGATAGTCCGGGTAACTATTTAGCGTTCTTAAGGCTTGGGGATTGAAGCTGTCTCAGAGCCTTTTGGTCTGAGATCCGATGATCCGTTGACATTTTCCAGACGTTAGCAGAGTGAACAGTTTATGACTTTAGTCTTTGGCAATTTCAGGCCTTCCTTTTACACCGCCTGATCTAGAAGTCCTGGATGGCAGGGAGCTCGGCCCCAGTGATGTACTGGGCAGTCCGCACAACCTTCTGTAGCACTTTGCGGTCGGTTATCAGTTCAAATGTATTGTTTCTCAGTCTTCAATCTACAAAATGTTTTTTCTTTTTTGCGAGTGTTGTCTTGGCAACGGCTAGAGATGGATAGACATGATAAATTACAGTGTGCCGTGCAGGCCTTTTCTTTTGACAGTATCTACAGAGGCATCGGTTTTCTAAAAGGTTGGGATGTGCACATCACCTTCAGTATACTTCACAATAAATAGATATCTTCCAGATGCAGAGAGAGAACAAATTTGCTTTATTTAAAGATATTTTCTTTGTTATGTTTTTATATTTAAAATATGGATCTGTTTTCCTCTGTTGCTTCACTATAGATCAGTGGAAAGACAAGTCGTTGTGGGTGATTTTCAATAGTACATTTCTTCAATTCCGCACTTAAAAAAAAAACATGACTACTACTGGAGTCTCAAGCTGTCAGACTCAGAACCCCATCTAGGAACTTCAGATTTTGTCTGTTTTTGGACAGTACCTGGGAAAAGGGAGACCGATAGTAGAAGCATAGGCAGAAGGTGGCTGAGACTGGGCTGGCTCGCCGGGGGGTGGGGGTTTGAGTCAAAACCACTAATGCTTGACCAGATTCCGACACTCAGATCCCCATCTCTATGGTCGTTAAGCAACCCCCCCCAACTTGGCTCTGAAGGATGTGTTTTAGACGGACTAGTTTAATTTCATCCCATTTGCTTTTAAATTGTGTGTCGGCTATCGTACACTAGACTAAAGGTCTTGTCCTTGGCGACTTGTAAAGCTCCCCGTTTGATGCAGAAGGTTATCTGAAACTGTCTCAAGCAGTGTGGATGTTGAGTCTTTTCTCTCTTGGAAGCAGCGCTTTCAAAAGGAAATACACCACTTCTCTGTGCTACAGCCTGTTAACTCAAGGCCGTCGATTGGGCTGATCTTGGATCCTCTACATGCTTTTCCTTCTTATTAGAGCTGTGAGGCTGTGAAGCCCCACTTCATAACCACTGCACCCCCAAACGACACACAATCCCACTCTCACACACAACCTGCGCCTTCCTTACACACATCAAAACGAAATGCCCAGTTGCCCAATTACATAGTAAGGACATCTCTCACACACACACACACTCATTTTTCTGCCAAAATAAACCAGTGTAATTTCAAGCCATCTCCCTGATTTCCCCCTCTGTGCTACTAAGACTCATTTTGGTCTGACAGCATGAGCACCACCTACTGCTGGAGCCCCGCCTTTACCATCTTCACAAACCAATCATTATATCCCTTGGAGTTCAGCCAAGCGCTAATGCCAAATCCTGCAGAGCCCTCACCAGGAAATATTGACAATGCATTTTTATTCATGGTTTGTTTAGTGGCTATACATTTGGAACACTGTCATTATCCCCTTTCAGACTGCTACCATATGTAAACTCACACCCGGACATTACTTCAATAAGTAAGCAAGTTTGATTAAATGTGTTTATTTGCAGTTATTTAAGTTCTTCCCCAGAAAGTCATAGGTTGTGTGTGTTAATGTATGTAGATTCACGCTCATTGCATCTGTGCTTTTCAAAACCAATCCACCTAGGAATAAGGATAATACCTTGTATGCAAATCTAAATATCAGAGATATTATTTTCAGCGGGTGATTTATGAATAAAGGAGCTCGCCCCACGTACTGTCTCTGCACTCTGTGGCCTTCTACGGCTGCAAACAATCCGACCATAAAGGTCTTTGTTACTTCCACTTGGGAGAAGTGACGCCTTGCGTCTTGTTTATTTATCTGATCCATTGTTAGCCCAGGCAGCATCGCTGCACACATTCAGATATGCTTTGTTTTCGTACATATTTATTTGCTGCTAATGATTCTTTTGAATAGTCATCTGTATAGTTGTTGTGAAGTAGGCTAAACTCTTGTAATTGTTCAGACCATTTTTTTTTTTTTTTTTTTAAAGATCCTGGGGACTCAAAGGGGTGCATTTCTGCACTACACACCTGATTCAACTAGTAAAAGGTTTGACGATGAGTTGAGTAGAATCGGGTGTGTTGTGTTAGGGCAAAAAAACACACATGCACCCTGGATTACCAGAATTAAGAACCACTGGATCAGGCTGTAGCTTTACTGTGATTACAGTTGGATTTCAGTAGCTCCACATGCTGGCATTTCTCACCCTTATATTAACATCAGCGATCGGAGTAGTAACTGTACAATTACTGGTGTGATACGAAGTGAAGAGAATATGATGAGCATTCCAGTCCATACCAGGTGAGTGGATATTATCACCACCGTTTGTCTACTAGAAGGGGTAAACCACTATGCTAGAGGCTAGCCTGTCTTTCACTCCCTGTAGAGCTGGTGTTGCTAACAGTAACACCACCAGCCAGCCCTATAGTCAGTCGCTCTTTATCTACTGTGGTGAATAGAATTCACTCTGCGTGGTCTCCCCTCAGCGGATCACAGAATAAATACCAGCTCTTTCACAGTTTCCCGCAGATGAAACTGTCCGATAATACAGGGCAGGTGAGACTGGGAAGCCATGCTGGGTAAAGCTGAGCCGGATTGAGCCAGCGGCTCCTAAAGCTCTGATGATGCGGGGAAGATATCAGGCGGGCTCAGCACAGAGCCATGGGGGACAACCAATCCTATCTCTGCAGTTTAGGGGGTTTTCAGGGGGTGTTGGCAGATAAGGCGAGCACCCGCTGTATGTGACCTTTTGCCAGAGTGAAATTGTGTGTTTGTGTAGGGAGCTGCAGACCTCCCAAGCATGATGGTACGGTAGATATACTAATCGAGCCAGGCCCTGTTATAGTGCTTAGTGTCTCTCTCACACACACACACACACACACAGACACACACCTCCATTAAGTTGGAAGGGGGTGCTTTTAAAGATGACAGCTGGAGTTGGTAGATTTCCTGTTTCGTCTTTAGTTCTCGGTATTGGACTCAGCCTGCTGTTGAGGGTTTATCGACCGCCCCCATACAGTACGTACGTGTGTGTGTGTGAACACACACTCAAAATTGCACCCCTCATCACTCCGCAGGGTTTACTGAGGCCTCCCTCCCTCCCTTAGTCACCGCTCACCATCATCCCGAGCCTGTCCGATAGATAATTGACTTGCTCTCTCTCTCTCCCTTTATTTTCCCCTCGCTGTCTCTTACCTACAGGTATAAAGGACGTGATTTATTTGTCAGACAAGTACCACGACATCCCTGAAATGACTGCCTCCAGACGGCTGCTTAACTTGGCAGGGATCCAATACAAGTGAGTCTTCTGAGCCGCCGTGTGTGTTGCCCCTGGATGGAGGGACGAGGATGTTATGATGACTTAATTGACATCTGCCAGCCAGAGAGGGCTGACAGTTTTGTGTGAAGAGGTTTCCAAACAAACAGGGTTGGGGTTTAGATGGCGCTCCCCTCAGAGTTACATGTGTCTTTGAACCTGTATTTCAGAGGGTTTGCGGGGTGGGGTTAGTGCCTGGATATGGTTGTTTCAGGGGTGTAAACCTACCCACTAACTACCTGTCCTGGGACTACTGGGGGGTCAGCAGTGGAGAGATGGCTGTTAGGGGAGGGGATGAGAAGGGGCGGAGTGAGTGGTGTGATGGAAGGAGCAGGTAGATATTTTGGTAATGTTGTCTCTGTCTACATATTCTATACTGAACAAAAATATAAACACAACATGTAGTATTGGTTTCATGAGCTGAAATAAAATATCCCAGAAATGTTTCATACTAACGAAAGCTTATTTCTCTCATTCTGTGCACAAATTTGTTTACATCTCTGTTAGTGAGCATTAATCCTTTGCCAAAATAACCCATCCACCTGACAGGTGTTGCATATCAAGAAGCTTATTAACCAGCATGATCATTACGCAGGTGCACCTTGTGCTGGGGTCAATAAAAGGTCACTCTAGTCACACAACACAATTCCATAGATGTCTCAAGTTTTGAGGGAGCAGGCAATTGGCATGCTGACTGCAGGAATGTCCTCCAGAGCTGTTGCCAGAATTTCTCTACCATGAACCGCCTCTGTTTTAGAGAATTTGTCAGTAACTCCAACAGGCCTTTTATGGGGAAGTGGTTTGCTGGTGACAACGTTGTGAACAGAGTGCCCCGTGGTGGTGGGGTTATGGTGTGGGCAGGCATAAACTAGATACAACTAACACAATTGCATTTTATTGATGGCAATTTGAATGCACAGTGATATCGTGATGAGATCCTGAGGTTTATTGTCATGCCATTCACCAACCGCCATCACCTCCATGTATGAGAATGCACAGCCCCATATTGCTAAAATCTGTACACAATTCCTGGAAGTGAAAATGTCTTCCAGTTCTTCCATGACCTGCGTACTCGGACACTGAGCATGTTTGGGATGCTCTGGATTGATGTGAAGCAGCGTGATCCAGTTCCTCCAATATCCAGCAATGCTCTGGATTGATGTGTACGACAGCGTGTTCCAGTTCCCGCCAGTATCCAGCAACTTCGCACAGCCATTGAAGAAGAGTCAGTCAACCTCCTGATCAAGTCTATGAGAAACAGATGTGTTGCGCTGCACGAGGCAAATGGTCACACAAGATACCGACTGGTTTTCTGAGCCATGCCCCTACCTTTTATGTATAGGTATCTGTGGCCAACATATACATATCTGTATTCCCAGTCATGCGAAGTCCATAGATAGGGCCTAATAAATGTTTTTCAATTGACTGATTTCCTTATATGAACTGTAACTCAGTCAAATCTTAAATTGTTCCATGTTGCATTTATATTTTTGTTCAGTGTATACATTTTAGAAATTCATATACAAACATTGGAAGCATTTAATGAGACAAATGTACAACTCTCGTTTGGCATCAGTCATGGCTGCAGCATTTCTTAATGACCAAGCCCCAAAACTAGGCCAAATCATGAAGTTCAGCCCCCCTTTAAGAATTATATCTTCATATTTTTACAATGCGATGCGGCACATAGCCTTTAGAAGGCTCTTTGGCATTCTTATTACCAAATGAAAGCCTATAGCCGACAAATCAAATCAGTTTATCACATGCGCCGAATACAACAGGTGTAGACCTTACAGTGAAATGCTTACTTACAGGCTCTAACCAATAGTGCGGAGAAAACCTTTACATTCAATGTTGTTTAGATAATCAAATAGTTGAATTGAAACCTAAATCATTCCCAGAATCAAATAGGCTATAAAAATAGCCTTAATTTATTGAGTAGGCTATTGGCTACTTTTACCAGATGCACAGGTTTAAACTAGCTGTGAACGGTCGAATTGAACGAAGTCTGAATTAATCAACTGAATTATCGGAAACGCATACCTGTTGCACTTTTTGCAGGCTGTGCATCCATCTACTGGGTTGTCCTCCTTGTCCACAATGACTCCAAACTGCCGATTTCAGTCGAGCAGCACCAGGTGTATTTCACCATCGTAACCTTTGTTTTTATTTCTCCTGTTATGTTACCCATTTTCACGTGAGCTAGTAGTCAGGGAAAATAAACTTTGCAGCGTAATGTCACGTGGCAGAAGGAAACGCAAGCTCTGCACGTCGACAAATTAGGAATGTTTTTTTTGCGGAACCGTAGGTATCCGACCCGTTGCATGACTTTAACACACTGTATAGACCCCAAACAACACATTCATACTCTCTAGATACACATACACACTGGGAAAAATAAAACTTCACCCACAAACGTCTATCTGCAGGTACATGAATAAACAGAACTTTATAATTGATTCCCATTGAAATGTCCTTTGCTACTTAACACACACACACAGTAGGCATGGAAATCTCCCACTGAGCCACATTAAATACACAGGGTTGCAGCTCAGGTATTTAAATAGTCTTAATACTTCATCCTCGACAGATCAACTAAGACTTTTACTGTTGGAGACAGGAAGCCAGAGAAGACAAGAAATAGGCTGTGTTCCAAATGGCACCCTATTCCTTATGTAGTGCACTACTTTATGGCGCTACCCATAGGGCTCTGTTCAAATGTAGTGCACTCTACAAGGAATAGGGTGCCATTTGAGATGCACTTACACTGATTCAATTATTTTTTTAAATTAATATAGCAATATTTGAAGATTTGTTCATATGGGATACCAGTCTATGGAGGTGTAGAGGTTAACTCCACTAGCTGGTTTGAGGATGTCCTCTACATGCGCACACACACCTATTCAGGTTGTCCTCTAGCTCAGGGTTTCCCATACTCAAGCTTTAATTATTTTAATCAGCTGTATAGTGCTAGGGCAAAAAACCATGTGTACCCAGGGGGTCCCCAGGACCGAGTTTGGGAAACTAGGCCAAATCCCTGAGCTAGCTGATCATGTACTTCCTCCTACACGTTTGCGATGACTATTTTATTCCTCTCCTTTCCGACCTCCCTTTTTCTTTCCGTCGCTATCCATCTTCTCTGTCCGTTGGCGTTTGGACCGAAAGCGTGTATTTAAATTGGACTGTTAACTGGATCTCATACGCAATAGAAGTTTCAAGGGACATTTTTGACCTTGAGGAAAATCAATGAACGAATGTCTGAATCAGTGTTGACGGAGTATAACCAGTTGAAATTGCCCTTAGTATTTGCAGATGAACGTTTCAGCCTTCGACGAAGGCAATAATTCCTATCTTTTAACTCCACTTAAATAAAACACTTTTGTGTTGAGCAAGTGTTACGCCTTATCCTTTTCAATTATGATTACTTTTTTTGGTAGAACCTCGACTCACGTTGGTTGAGCGCCGTCCCATTGCCATAGATAGGAATTAGAGAAACAACATTTACTGTAATTTGTCAAATGTTGTGGACTGAAATGTAGCCTTTGAGAATTCGTCTGCGAATGTATAATCCGCCTTTATCATCTCCTACTGGCTAACGCGCAATCCCTGGAGAATAAAGTGGATGAGCTCCGTTCGAGACTATCCTACCAATGGGACATTAACTGTAATATCTTATGTTTCACCGAGTCATGGCTAAACAAGGATATGGATAATATACAGTTGGCTGGGTTTTCTGCGCATCGGCAAGACAATAGCAACCTCCGGTAAGACGAGGGATGGTGATTTTTCAAATTTGTTAACAGCTGATGCGTGATCTCTAATATTAAGTTTCAAGGTTTTGTTCGCCTGAGGTAGAGTACCTCATGATAAGCTGTAGACAACGCTATTTACCAAGAGTGTTTATCATAAACCGACCCAGGGACTAAGACCGCACTCGACGAGCTGTATAAGGCCATAAGCAAACGAGAATGCTCACCCAGAAACGGTGCTCCTAGTGGCCGGGGACTTTAATGCAGGAAATCTTAAATCCTTTTGCCCTAATTTCTACCAGCATGTTAAATGTGCAACCAGAGGACAACTCTAGAACACCTTTACTCCACACGTGGAGATGAATACAAAGCTCTCCCTCTCCCTGAATTTGGCAAATCTGACCCTGATTCTATCCTCCTGATTTTTGCTTACAAGCAAGAACTCAGGCAGAAAGTACCAGTGACTAGCTCATTACGGAAGTGGTCTGATGCAGATACTAAGCTACAAGACCGTTTTCACACTATGCCATCCGACAAATCGTCAATATGGGACTAAGATGGAATGCTACGACACCGGCTCTGACGCTCGTCGGATGTGGTGGAGCTTGCAAACTATTACGGAATACAAAAGAGAATCCCAACCGCAAGCTGCCCAGTGACGCGAGCCTACCAGACGATTTAAATGTATTCTATGCTTGCTTCGAGGCAAACAACACTGAACCATACATTAGAGCGCCAGCTGTTCCGGACGACAGTGTGATCACGTTCTCTGTAGCCGATGTAAGACCTTTAAACAGGTTAAACATTCACAAGCCCTGCGGCCTACCAGGACTCGTACTCAGAGCATGCGCTGACCAACTGGCAAGTGTCTTCACTGACATTTTCAACTTCTCCCTGACCGAGTTTGTAATACCTACATGTTTCAAGCAGACCACCATATTCCCTGTGCCCAAGAACGCCAAGGTGGCCTGCCTAAATGACTACAGCCCTGTAGCACTCATGTCTGTAGCCATGAAGTGCTTTGAAAGGTTGGACATAGCTCACATTAACACCATCCCAGAAACCCTAGACCCACTACAATTTGGATACCACCCCAATAGATCCACAGATGACGCAATCTCCATTGCACTCCAAACTGCCCTTTCCCACCTGGACAAGAGGAACACCTATGTGAGCATGCTGTTCGTTGACTACAGCTCAGCATTTAACACCAAAGTGCCCTCAAAGCTCATCACTAAACACCTCCCTCTGCAACTGGATCCTGGACTTCTTGACAGGCCGCCCCCAGGTGGTAAGGTTAGGCAACAACACATCTGCCACGCTGATCCTCAACACGGGGGCCCCTCGGGTGCATGCTTAGTGCCCTCTTGTACTCCCTGGTCACCCACGACTGCGTGGCCATGCACGACTCCAACACTATCATTGTTTGCCAACAACAACGGTGGTCTGCCTGATCTCCGACAACAATGAGGCAGCCTACAGGGAGGAGGTCAGGACAACTTCTCCCTCAATGTGAGCAAGACGAGCTGATTGTGAACTACAGGAAAAGTACGGCCGGGCACACCCCCATTCTCATTGACGAGAATGTAGTGGAGCAGGTTGAGTGCTTCAAGTTCGTTGGCGTCCATATCACCAACAAATGATCATGGTCCAAACACGTTAGGAAGAGGGGAAGACCATGCCTATTCCCTCTCAGGAGACTGAAAAGATTTGGCATGGGTCCTCAGTTATACAGCTGCACCATCATGCATCACTGCATCCAACCGCAAGGTGCTACAGAAGTTATTGCATACAGCCCAGTACATCACCGGGGCCAAGCTTCCTGTCATCCAGGACCTCTATACCAGGCAGTGTCAGAGGAAGGCCTTAAATTGTCAAATGCTCCTGCCACCCTAGTCAGACTGCCCTCTCTGCTACCACACGGCAAGTGGTACAGCTTCTACCTCCAAGCAATTAGACTAATGAACAGGTAATTAAATGTCTACCCGGACTATTTGCATTGACCCCCCCCCCCCCCCCACATTTTTTTATGCTGCTGCTACTTCCTGTTTATTATCTATGCATAGTCACTTTACCCCTACCTACATGTACAGTATCAGTCAGTTTGGATGCACCTACTCATTCAAGGGTTTTTCTTTATTTGTACTATTTTCTATATTGTAGAATAGTGAAGACAAACTATAAAATAACTAATGTAACCAAAACAAATTTAAATATATTTTAGATTCTTCAAAGTAGCCACCCTTTGCCTTGATGACAGCTGAGTGTGCAAAGCTGTCGTCAAGCCAAAGGGGGGCTACTTTGAAGAATCTCAAATATATTTTAAGTCGTTTAACAATTTGTTTTGGTTACATGATTTTATAGTTTATTGTAGAATAGTGAAGACGTAGAAAAACCCTTGTTTGGTGCGTCCAAACTTTTGACTGGTACTGTACATATTACCTCGACTAACCTGTACCCCTGCACATTGGCACGGTACTGGTACCCCCTGTATATAGCCTAATTTAATTTTTTTTAGGTCATTCTTTCTTTAAAAAACATCTGCGTTGTTGGTTAAGGGCTTGTAAGTAAGCATTTCACGGTAAGGTCTGCACCTGTTGTATTTTGGCGCATGTGACAAATGACATTTTAGTGAGAACATCTTTGGCCTTGGGATTTAAAAGCAGGTTTGCAAGCAGCATTCATTCCGTGTGTGCGCGACTGAACAGGCTAAGGGTGTGTCTGTGCAGGACGGTGGGTCTGTCTTCAGAAAGAAAGGTGTCCTGGAATGCTATTATTGATGGCATTTTAAAAGGCAGCAAGGCTTTTAGTGTGTCGTGCAGTGGTGGACTGTGACGCTACAGTGCCTCTTCTCTTCTGCTTGGGCACGTACGCCACGACAAGGTGTTAAGAAACTGCTTTATAGAAAGGTTAGTGGCTTGCCATTTCACTGCAGTAATGGTAGCTGTTATGATACAAAACTTTGTTTACGTCCCGAATGGTACCCTAGGCACTGGTCAAAAGTAATGCACCACATAGGGAACAGGGTGCCATTTGGGATGGAGCCTGTGATACTCTATTGCGCTTGACCCACAGAGGCATAAGAGTGATTAGGACAGGAGGAGTCTGCTCTCTGCTGGTGTTGGGGACCTTGGCAGGGGGTTGAGGCGAGGGGCGATAGGGGGGCAGAATGCGCTCCTGGTCATTACCTCCTAGAGTGGGCGGCCGCTCCACCCTACACCCCCTTTCCCCAGGGGACTTGTGGGTAATTGGACCCCCCCCCCCCCCCCCCCCAGAGCTCCTTCCTGGGCGCAGGATGATATGAAGTTGAAGGGTGGGGAGAAATCTGAAAGCTATGAGTTTCTTAACTGTCTCCCCTTCATCTTTGTCCCTGCTGCCTCTCCCCCTATTGTCTCTCACTCAAAACCAGTCCCTGTGCTGAAAAAGTTCCAGGAAAAGTTCATAGCTTCACAAAAAGAGTGACTTGCTTTTTCTCCTTTTCTCATCACGCTGTTTGTCTGTTCCCAGGCAGTTCAAGCCCAAGCGAAGCAAGTTTGTCATCGATTTTAATTCTATTAACTCTGGGATGTTCAACGGAACAGGCTGAATACACTCACCTTGAGAAAGAGGAGAGGGAAAGAGTGGGTGCTTTGATGTCTACTCCTCCCCTCAACCTACCACACCTAGAGGAACTCAAGTATGTCTACTGTAAATGTTAAATCATGTAGAAACATTCATTGGAAAGGTTTTTGTTTTTTACAGTGCAAAAAGTGATTTGAGTTGTGAAATTGTGAGAATTTACATTGGATTTCATGGAGTTACTTTTACTGTGGTCTCGTTAAAAACATTTATTTAAAAAAAATATCAATCAGGATACTCTTCTACTGAATTTTACGGTTTTAGGCCAACTACTGATTTTGTAGTTCTAAGTGTTAGACTAAATGTATTTGTACCATATTAGGTCAAATGTTGGGGTACTGAAACACTAAACCATATCATATTGTGTGCTGCACATGCAATGTCAACCAAATAAAACTGAGGAATGTTTTCAAATCATTCAAGTGTACAGTCTTTATGCAAAAATATAGAAACTGCTGTAGCTTTGTCTCATAACTTTGAATAGAAGAGCAATCGGCTGGTAGAAGTACTCTCTACTTCGAGGAATTGGAGATTTTGTCAAAGTACAGACATAATATTTTGGGTGATATCCAAGCATAGATCTGCTGGACATGAAGTGGTGCATGTGTGTAATACTGTGAATATGCAATATGCAGGTCAATTCAATACCCCACACTAAACTATGCTGTTCAATTTCACTGGACCCCACGTTCTCCCGAGTGGCGCAGCATCCCAGTGCAAGAGGCGTCACTGCAGTCCCTGGTTCGAATCCTGGATGCATCACTTCTGGCCGTGATTGGGAGTCCCATAGGGTGGCGAACAATTAGCCCAGCGTCATCCGGGTTTGGCCGTCAACGTAAATAAGAATTTGTTCTTAACTGACTTGCCTAGTTAAACAAATCGAGCTGGTGGTTGGACCCAGACAAAGTGGGAGAGAAATGGAATAGAAGGATAACTCCATATTAGATGCCTTTTAGGTGTGCTGCTCATAACAGCCTCCATGTAGACATGTATACAGAATTTGAAATCGTTCCCACTCACACCTGACAAAAAGGCAGCGAGTGTAGTGGTAATAAAATAACCTGGCATTTCCATCTTTCCCCAGCCTTGAAACAAGTGTGTGTGTGATGAAGAGGAAGGTAGAATGAGAAGGTAATTGATTAGCCTGCGTCTGATCTAGAGGGTGTTTATGGTGAGTCTCGGAGTGTTCAGAGAGGTCTGTGGGACACCACACTCAAACACATTTTTCCCCCCGTTCTCTTCTCCCCCGACCTCTCTTCCTCCCTACCCTTCATGCTCTTTAATAGGTGTCATCCTCTGAGGTGCTCTATCCTCCACAGATAAACACGGGGAAAGACTCCTGACGGAGGTACACCGAGAGAGACTCCTGTGAGTTCAAGAGCTTTGAAAAGGAGCAAGGCAGTGCATGCACATCTTACCCTGGTTCCCTCTCCACCTCCAGCTTGTCTGGGCCTCTGTCGGCCAATAAACCCTGAACCCAGCCACTAAACGTTTTGTTGGATACCTCCACTTACAATCGCCTGTCTCATGTCTACATCTCATCTTCCCCGAATCGCCTTACTAGTATTACCTGAACTGCTTTTGTCCTGCATGCTCACATCTGATTTTGACATGAGTGTCTTTAGGTTTGCCAACCAGCGAGGACGGCATGAGTG
Source organism: Oncorhynchus kisutch (assembly GCF_002021735.2). Classification (NCBI taxonomy): domain Eukaryota; kingdom Metazoa; phylum Chordata; class Actinopteri; order Salmoniformes; family Salmonidae; genus Oncorhynchus; species Oncorhynchus kisutch. The sequence continues at coordinate 54,062,816 of NC_034185.2, forward strand.
ATTGCTGCAGTCATTGTAGACCAGCCAGGGCTGGGAGAGAGGGGGGGGGGGGGAGCATGGTGCGTAGTGGACCCACATTTATAGCTAGCTCCATGTGGAGGTACAGGTGGACAAGCCAACAAGCAATCACTCTGGTTTTGTCAATTCCTGTCTCTCACTTTGATTAAAGAAAAATATACATTTAAAATATATTTAGGGGGATGCATTTTAGAATACAAAAATATACATTTGTAAATGTGTTTAATACACTAATGTTCAAGTTTGGGATCACTAAGAAATGTATTTTTTAAAAGAAATGCACATTTTCTTTCCATTAAAATAACATCAAATTCATCAAACACAGTGTAGACATTGTTAATGTTGTAAATGACTATTGTAGCCTGAAACTGCTGATAGGCTTCAGAGGCCCATTATCAAAAACCATCACTCCAATGTTCCAATAACACGTGTTAGCTAATCCAAGTTTGAGAAACAGACGCCACAAGTCCTCAAATGGCAGCTTCATTAAATAGTACCCGCAAAACACCAGTCTCAACGTCAACAGTGAAGAGGCGACTTCGGGATGCTGGCCTTCTAGACAGTTCCGCTGTCCAGTGTCTTATTTTGCCCATCTTAATCTGTTCTTTTTATTGGTCAGTCTAAAATATGTTTTTTTTCTTTGCAACTCTGCCTAGAAGGCCAGCATCCCGGAGTCACCTATTCACTCTTCACTGGCATATCAGCATTACAGAGCCATTATTTTCCTATCCGTGTGCATGCCAGTCTGGGACGATTGAATCCGATGTGAAAGGACAGATATGACACCATGCAGGGGCTTGTCAACAACGTGTGAAATTGTCACCTTGGCGATAGGGACAGAAACAGGAAATTCAGTGTAGAATGAGCCTCCTGCTTGACATAGATGCTCTGTTATAAATGAGCTATACACACATGCTAAGAGACTGGTAGATGAGTAACAGAAGCCGTTGATGGAAAAACATGCAAGCAAGCACCCACACACAATCAACAAAAGCTACCTCGACAGGCCTTTGATTGCATTCGCTGACTACAGATCACCACCGAAGCCTCTGATTGGAAAGAACAGATCATCCACAAACGTCTAAAAGACGTGATACTTCACGACAAATCACAGCTGGGCCCGTTAAGGGATGTGAAGTGGATTTCTGGGAAATAGCATATTACTGATCCCGATGCCTCACATCCCATCTGCTTTTCCCGAGTGGGAAACAAGCTAAATAGTTCACAGCTGGACATACTATCTTTGATTAAGAACAACGAAAATAAGGGCTAGGGTGGAGAACGACAGAAGACAATACGTTAATTTTTTAACCGGAGGCGTCTTGTTTAATATTCACTCCACTGTATGTCAACACACGAGAGCGCAAACGCTGATAGTTTTGTGAGACGATTTGCGCGCACCTTGAAATAGATTTACAGTGTATATTACAGCAGCTGGAGTGTACTGAACATGGCTAGAAACAAAAGACGTCTTCAGCTGTGTGCTGAATGTGTCAAATATGTTTAAGTAGTTTTACGTTTCATTTCAAAGAGGATAGTTGACAGCTTAATGAAAACGGACTATATTTAAAGATATCACATTCATTCTGTTTACCCGATTTGAATATAGAACAAAGAGATGAGTTTCAATTTATGTTTAGACATTTACTTTTTCCCACGGTCTTATATTTATTCCATTTCAAACAGGTAAAACCACATCTAATCTCAAACTGCAATGTAAACCTTTTTCATCCGCCAAACATTCATACTCTCCTTATCTATATATCTATTTACCCATCGATTTATTTAACAATCGATTTATCAATTTACCCATCTATTATCTAGAAATTCAGAAATGGCAAGGCAAAGCACTGATGGTGTTCAAAAAAATCTACCTTACACTCTTAGAAAAAAGGCTTCCAAAGGGGGTTCTTTGGTTGTCTGTATAGGATAACCCTTTTTGGTTCCAGGTAGAACTCTTTTATGTTCCATTTATAACCCTCTGGGGAAAGGGTTCCTACCTGGAACCAAAAGAGGTTCTACAAAGGGTTATCATATGGGGACAGCCGAAGAAACCTTTTAGGTTCTAGATAACACCTTTTTTCAAAGAGTGTAGGATAAGATGATCCAGGCAATCTGTAGCAGACACATACGCACAAACGCAAAGACTCATCCATCCACCGCCCTCCTTACATTCCGACTAGGACGGACGGGCAATTTGTGACACACTCCATAGCTGTCTCCTCTGCTGAAAGACAGGACAGGAGAGTGTGGCCAAATAATAATCATTACACACTTGTCTAACACACTGACTTAATGGGAAGAGACTAATAACCGCTGCGGAAATAACTACTGCTTCGCAGGTTGACATTTTTTGGGATGAATCATGTTCTGGAGGCAGCTCTGCCCCGAAGGAAAACGCATGTGATTGGTTGAAGTCAACCTGCTACTGCTTCTCTCCGACAAGGAGGGTCACGCCGGTCTCCTAGCTAGCTGACAAATATCCTGGGTGGCTGTGGAAATGGTATGTGATTGCACGCCAATTAGACAGAGAGACAGGAAGTTTCTTCACGGTTCTGTAGATGTCAATCAGGCGTTTTGGGGAGAAACGGAAGACATCTTAGTTTGTGTTCATGGTCAGAGGTATGCATGGTTGGTGTCGGTGGGACGTCAACATCGCTGTTGTAGAGAATATCCCCCTTCCTGCATTACAAACCTATTCCCACCGGTAGTAGACAGCCGACTCCATCTAATACTCAGGAAATGAATAGAGATGAATGAGAGACATGATGAGATCCGTCCTTCTGTGGGGTCCTAATGATATCTCACAGGATAAATCTATCAAAGTAACAATTTGCTCTCTCTACCTGAGCAGATGTAATTGACTATTCACAGAGCTGTCCTGTCACGGTGCCTGTGTAAAAATAGAATCTCAACACTCCCACCTGGGAATAATATAACATTCCCGTGAAGATTCCAGAGATAACATCTTATCTCAAGAAAACAATGTTGTGGAGAGGTTCAATGACCTCTCACGCACAACACACACACACAGGAAGAAAGATAGAGTTGCTTTTCTTTAATAGTCAGTGTTCTCCTCGCTGCACCAACATGTAATTCATTATTGGTAATCTAGTCGAGGGGAAGAGTTGTTTCAGCTAAGAATAGGAAAGACAATTAGATAGAGTGACAGAGGGAGAGAAATAAAGCGAGAGGAATGAAATGATGGAAGAGAGAAACAGAGAGAGAGAAAGAGGGAAGGGCTATCTATGTATCCCTTCTATATTACAGGTTGTAGGAATCAGGATGTGTCACAGTCGGCCAGCAGAGCCCCCAGGTCTGGGATTTTCTGCTCCCACACACACACACACACACACACACACACACACACACACACACACACACACACACACACACACACACACACACACACACACACACACACACACACACACACACACACACACACACACACACACACACACACACACACACACACACACACACACACACACACACACACACACACACACACACACACACACACACACACACACACACACACACACACGGAGCTTCTCTAATTGCTGTGGGAGCTGGTCAGAAGCAGTGATGAGTGTGCGTTTTACTAATGAAAGACTGAGCTGGCCATGGGCTAAATAATAAGTAACTCCTAAATACACACACACACACACACGTGTGCAAAGGCCTACACACCCACACACTCTTTCTCTTTCTGACAGCTCTCTCTGTGTGCGTGTGTGTGTACTGTACACAGATTTATCATGTCCTCCCTTAACCTCCCCTGCACTACAGAAGCTCCAACTCCTTCAAAAGTAGTACACTATATAGGGAATCGGGTACTATTTGGGACGAATCCAGGGTACAGTTAATAGTTACACCATGCAACAGTAAAAGGGAAAATAAAGCCCAATTCTTCACATTATGTTTGGTCCATCTCCCAAATGAGTAATGGCCTATGCATACACAGTGGGCTCCAGCACAATGTCAAGCTAAATAGCTTTCCTATTATCCGTGGGAAGGTGCAATGCTGGCTGACTTCTTTTCCAATATAATTCAATGGGGATGGAATCTTGAGTGTTCTAGTGATACACTTTATGCACAACGTAGTTCATGGTGGTGAAATACGTTTTTCCCGATGCCATTCACACCGAGAATGCACACACACACGCACGCGCACGCGCACATGCACGCACACACGCACGCACACACACGCAGGGAGAGTCTGCCCCATACACGCAGGTCATTTTCAGCGGCAGAGATAGAACAAGCGGCAGAATCTCCCACTTATTGCATCGCGCTAGTCGCCAATTATTGGTACTTCGTTCACTTCCTCCTCGCCCGGCTGTCATCTTGTTGTTAGGCAGGGTGGGCGTTTGTTGCTGTTCGGCAAGGGGAGAGCACTAGCTCTGAAGTGGAATGGCTCGTGTCCAAGTCTTTGTTATTTCACAAATTTCTGTTTTCATTTAGAAGATGAAAAGAGAATCAACTGCATTTTAATCAGGCTTTTTCTCAACACCCCTCAGGGGGAAACAGCACACACATTCCCACTGTGGCTACACTGACTGGAGGTGTTGGGTGAAATACATTTTGTTCCCCCACGTAGAATCCTGACATGTGGCTGACTAAAGGCCAGTGGAGGCTGCTGAGGGGAGGACGGCTCATAGTAATGCCCTAAGTGGAGTGAATGGAATGTTATTCATCCCTTCAGCAGCCTCCACTGAGGCCTACTGTACAATACTTTTAAAAAGCAGTCATTCTCGCTGACTTCTTTTCCAATGTTATTCAATGGGGATGGAATCTTGAGTGTTCTCTCGATACAGTTTATGCACAGAGAAGCTTTTCACGATGCCGTTCACAGCGAGAATGAACACACGCGCACCACACACACACAAGTGCCACAATCTCCCACTTATTGCATTGTGATAGTCGTCAATTATTGTCCGAGCCGCCCTTCCTTAACTTCCTCCTCGCCCGCCTGGCTGTCATCTTGTTTTTAGGCAGGGTGGGTGTTTGTTGTTATATTTTGTTCCTTCTTGGTCAATTCCTACAGACGAGCTGTTAAAAGAGGACAGCTAGTCTTAGTTTTTGAGCTCTGAAGTGGAATGGCTTGTGTCCAAGCCTTTGTTATTTCACTCATTTCTGCCTTCTCAAAACACGCCTCGGGGGAGGAGGCCACACACATTCCCACTGTGACTAAACTACAGTACACCACACCGTCAGTTTATCTTGTGGTCAGTCTGGAGATATACCCCCCCATGTAGAATCCTGACATATGCCTGACTGAAGGCCTACTGTATAATACTTTTAAAAACCTGTCAGTCTCACTGCCTTTTCTGTCAGTCAGTCCACAGTGTATAAGACAGATGGGCGATGACACTAGACACCAAGGACTTGGTGTCACCACGTCCTAACCCCTGAGTGACCTTCAGAGGGTTTCAGTTAAGGGTCACCTTGAAATGTCCTTAAAGAGATCGTCCCTCAGGATAGCTTGACAACTGACCAGCCAGAAAACGTCATGCAGATTTAATATTGCCATGGGCTTAGAAGCAAGTACATGAGTTTCTTTATTGCTGCAGGATGGAGACACACGAGAAGGAAGCTGGTAAATTAGATTCTAAGTAAGACGGCACACACACACATACGCTCGCTCTAGGCCGACGTCAGGAAATGAGAGGGTTTAAAAGCTTGACCCAAGAGGCCTGCTGGTAATCTTTTGGCAGACTCAGGACGCTATCCTGCTAATGTGCGGTGTGTGTGTCCGTGTGTCCATGTGTTCGTGTGGGTCTCTCGCTTGGAACACTCAGGACGCTCTCCTGCTAATGTGCGTACCGTGGCTCATGCTTATCTGCTGTGACATTTGGATTAAAGAATCATTCAGCAAGCAGCGCTTGACCTTCTCAAAGATAAATTGAAGTCAATAGTGCCACACTTAAAAGTTGATCATTTTTTATAGACAACTCCTTGATATATATTTCATTTTATGTAGTGTCTTTTGAAGATGTCATCAACTTTTGGGAGGGGTTATTTGGAGACTGCCAATTCATGTAGGTTTAGGCTAATAGAAGGAAAAAAGCAAGGGTTTTTCAGCGGCTTCTCTCATTAGTGTGAATTAAGAAACTAAAATGAACTGGAAAATAAAAAGGTCTTAATCTGTACTGTCAGGTCCAGATGGTGAAATTGCTTGAAATAATTAACTTCGAATCGCTTTTGGATAAAAATGCTTCTTGTTGACCATATCATCATTAGGCTACTACACCGCTCCAAACCATTATCATTACTACACCTCTTGAAACCATACAGCCTTAACTAGGTCCATCTTCTGAGAAGTAAGAAAAACACAAGGTATATTGGTCTGGTAAACCAAGTAGTTCTGTATGGGCCAGTTTCCCTGACACAAAATAAGCCTAAATGTAGGACTAAATGGCTATTTAAATTAAGATTTCCCATTGAGCATACTTTTTAGTCCAGGACTAGCCAAAATCTGTGTCTGGGAAACTGGCACTTACCCATTGGTTGAATCAATGTTGTTTTAACATCATTTCTCAACGTATTGTGATGTGGAAAATAATTGGATTTGAAAGAAATATTTTTTTTTGAGGGGGAAATTACAACCACGGGATCATGGTAACCAAATGTCAATAGAGATCAACCTCTAAAACAACGTCAGATTGTCCACGTTATACGTCAGATTGTCCACGTTATACCCAAGATCAGAAGAAAAAAAACGATATGCTGGGCAGGGCCTCCTACTGGAGAATGTATCGATGTACAGCTACCCTTTGATCTCCCATCCAAGGTTTTTTAACCAATACCAGCCCTGCTTAGCTATGATATTTGTCACTGACTAACCAATGTGCCATCATCAGAATGATTGTTGAGAGATCTCCACTTAAACATGAAATATATTCACTGTTGCTATCGAAGACATTCCTAAGGGAAGGTTAAACAGTGCGAATTAAATGTATCCATACTTTACCACTTATATATAATCAAATATACTATTTAGGCCTATACAGTATAGCATCCACAGCTAATGTTTCAACTCAACAAGGAATTCAACTAAAAATAGACTAGTCCTCGGGCTTCAAGCTCGGTAGGATTTCAAATGTAATGATATTTAGTGATGTTGAATTGTGTTTAGTTGTCAACACAACCAAATAGCAACATTTAAAAGGAGATGAATCTTCTGCTTGGATAGTTCCATTTGAGCCACTGACTTAGTCTGGCTTTAATTCCAGTTTGTCTACAAATTGATAGGTTGGATTCACGTCTCCATCTTAACCAAAAATCTAAGTTAGTGAATATAATTAAATCAAACTTTATTTAAAGTGCATTTAAATTTTTATTTAATTTATTCCTATTCTTTCACGTAGATTTTTGTTTGAGATGGAGTCGTGAATCCAACATCAATTATCAGCTGTCCGGGTGGCTGGTCCCAGACAATCCTGCAGGTAAAGAAGTCGGATGTGGAGGTCCTGGGCTGACGTGGTTACACATAGTCTGCGGTTGTGAGGCCAGTTGGACGTTCTGCCAAATTCTCTAAAACGACGTTGGATGCAGTTTATGGTAGAGAAATGAACATTCCATTTCCTGGCAACAGCTCTGGTGGACATTTCTGCAGTCAGCATGCCAGTTGCACGCCTCCTCAAAACATGAGACATCTTTGGCATTGTGTTGTGTAACAAACCTGCACATTTTAGAGTGGCCTTTTATTGTCCTGCTCAAATGGGTAGCCTAGTGGTTAGAGCGTTGGACTAGTAACCGGAAGGTTGCCTGTTCCTAGGTCGTCATTGAAAATAAGAATTTGTTCTTAACTGACTTGCCTAGTTAAATAAAGGTTAAATATATAAATAAATAAAAAACAAGGTGTACCTGTGTAATGATCGTGCTGTTTAATCATCTTCTTGACATGCCACATCTGTCAGGTGTCTGGATTATCTAGGCAAAGGAGAAATGCTCACTAACAGAGATGTAAACATATTTGTGCACCACATTTGAGAGAAATACGCTTTTTGTGTGTATGGTACATTTCTGGGATATTTGATTTCAGCTCATGAATCATGGGACCAACATGTTGCGTATATATTTTGTTTAGTAAACATTTGATTGTAAATTACCTGGTCGACAAGTTAACAAAATGAGAAGTTGGATTCTCTTCACTAACTCAACTACAAATAAAAGTTAAATGTGATTAAGCCAATGTCTCAGCTCATGGAAATACCCAAGCAGTAGATCTCCTTTAAAATGTTGATATTTGGTTGCATTGTCAAACAAACACAATTGAATATTACTTTTGTAATACAATAAATCACCTACAGTTAAGGCTATGTTACAAACTATTGGAACATCCAACCGTAACATTTGGAGGTTCCTATAACTATACATTTCTTCTTGTATGTAATCATATAAAGCATGTTTAAGATAATATGTGTAGGTCATTGCAGGTCTGTGGAGATCTTCACACTTGCTGTAATAATCTGCGCCATCTATTTAAAAAAAAATGTAATCTCAACTACAATCCAGGTCATTTTTTTGCTGCTATCACAGTGATAACATGTTCATCTGTTGTACAAATAAACAAAATATCTGACATTGTATTCCCATTTTAACTTTGCTGTGGTGGTTTTAAAATGGTTGAAAGCACAGTGACAGATTTGGGTGACAACTAAACCAAAAATCAAGAAAAAAAGAAAAGTCCACTGGAATTTGGTTGTGCTTTTAGCTGGTTGAAAACATCGTGAAAACCATCGTGATAACACAATGGAAATTCAACTAACTTTTGGCTGTCTTTTTGAGTGGATGAATATAGGTGGTAATCTCATTGATCAACGTCTCAACCAAATATTACCCAATTATCCACGTTGAAATGACGTGGTGTTCCCAGTGGGTACTCCTTTATTGGATTGGGATAGTTGGGCCTACATCTGCCGGGTTTGACTGACGTTGGTTTGAACACAATGTAGACGTAAGGCCATGTCCCTCCCTGTCACGAGAACTAAACGGGGACAACAAAGCAAAACATTAAAATGACATTCTTGACAGTCTCTCTAGCTTTCAGACTGTTGCTTGGCATCCTTTTATAGTGTCTGTGATTGACAGATTAGAAACCAGGGTCTGTATTCATAAAACGTCTCAGAAGAGTACCGATCTAGGATCAGGTCCTCTCCTTTCCATATAATCTTATGCATCATGATCTAAAAGGCAAACACTGATCCTAGATCAGCACTCTCACTGAGACGGTTTATGAATACGGGCCCAGATAGACACAGAGAAAAGAATGGAAGTGGAAAGTTAAGAATGTGTATCTTGGCATCATCTTCCTCTTAGTGTAGTGACTTTGATTGACAGCTTAAAACCAGATAGTCATTGAGGAAAAAATGGAAGAACAAAATGAATAGCTGTTTCCTTCGTAATCTTGGTGTGTAGATTTTAGACTGTATACAGTCAGTTAGATCACCCAGTGTTTAATTATTATAGAAAATGTCACCCAAAAACCCAGTGAAATATAAATGAAACAGGGGTTTAAAATGTCCCCATAATGCAGTTGTGTGTCCCTAGGGGATTTATAATCTGCACTCAATCTCTTTTCTCAGTTTTTTTTCCTCTCTCTAGCTATTTTTTCTGTTCCATTCTCTCTCTCTCTCCACCCCACTCTCTTTCTCTTCACTAGAAGCCAAAACTCCTCTGCACCTCATTGAAGGCTGAAAGCCTAAACCCCGTTTGGGAGATATCAGACATTTTGGCACTGAACCTGCCCTGAGTGGTGGTTCTTTTTCTAATCCGACATTAAGACACAGCTTTGACAAAAAGCTCTGACTAAAACGCTCGGAGAAACAACTTCTTCCAGCTCACTGAGAACACACAGAACAAACAGTACACACTGTACCAACACTAAATCTAAACGTTAGTTATTAGCATTAGACCTTGAAAAATGGGCACAATTGTTTTGTGAAGGCTCCATTAAAATGAGCCATTTAGTATTCCTATAATAGAGTAATACTGTAACACAACTGAGCCAAACCAAGCTGAGCTGTGCCGAGCTATACTGGTGTTGGCCTGTTTACAAATCCACCATAGTTACTGGAAAGAACAATGTGAAAAGAAAATATCAGAGCCAGTACAGTTCGGGTCGGACTTATAACGCGAATCAGGCATAACACACTGGTTGAATCAACATTGATTCCACGCCATTTCAATTAAATTATTTTGAACCAAAGTGTAATAGAATTTATGTCTGTGCCCAGTGGGACATCTGTCTGGGTAAGGCATTCTTCTTGCTGTTTGCTGGGCCAAAGGCATTAATTTTGTTCCTCCAGCATCAGTACAAGCCACTGGACAAACACTGGCTGAATCAACGTTGTTTCCACGTTATTTCAACCTCAAAAATCTAAACGATGACATTGAATCAACGTGGAAAACCGATTGGATTTGCAAAAAGTAACCTGTGTCCAATGACATGTTGACATTTCTTGTCGATTTCACGTTAGTTGACCACTCAATCAAATGTAAATCCAAACGAGACGTTGAACTGATGTCTGTGCCCAGTGGGAACTGACTGAAAGGACCTGCTGTTGTCTTTCATACCAATCTGCTGTCTCTCTCCTCTCTGGGGGTAATGAGGAGTCTGGGTCTGGACATATGCGGTGTGTGTGTGTGATTGTGTGTGTGTCCATTCGTCATTACTCCTCTCCAGCCAGTCTCTCTATGGTCCTGTCCATTGTAATGCATCTGGACAGCGGCAGGGGGCTCGGGAGTTTAAATTGCTCCCCTAGCAGCTCTATGACCGAATAGAGCTACCATGATCACTGACAAACTCATACATCTTGCTGTTGCAGCACTCTTCACAAGAATCTGAACTTTTCTCACACAGTCTGAAAAGTTAGGGATTCGTGATAGAGGCTTACTGAGCTAATTTCAAGTGGAGATTCTATTTTGAAGGGAAATATGATGTGCCATCGCCATGCACTATTACGATAGAAGAATAGAGTTGGCCTTAGCACATACGCTATAGTATGGCTTCATTCAAGACTACAATAAAACCCAACCACTGGGAAAACAAGAATCTTTGCTGCTTTTGTACCTTCTTAGTTGGGTTGTAAAATTGTGTTTTCTGATTGACTCCACACTCTTGGAAAGGTTTTGACTAAAGAGCATCGTCACAAACAGAGACATTTCCTTCTGACTTCTAGATTTCTGATTGATCTTTGCGTTCAGAGGAAGTGGCGGTAAACAACGATTAAAGTCTGGCTGATTAATCAAAAACAATCTGTCCCTCTCTCCAGTCTCCCTCGCTCTCTCACTCCCTCCCTCCCTTCCTGTCTTAGACGCGTGACAATGCAGAGTGATGGGACGGGGAAAAGCCATCAGAGAAACTTGGATGGATGATCAATGTCAACAGTTTGTTAAAAGGGAAGACAGCAGCCATTTTGTATGGAAAGCGATATGATGTACTAGTTTGTTTATCCTGTGCTACATCATAAATTAGTTCAAAGAACGTGCGGCAGTTAGAAGAGGAACCATTTATGTACATTTACTATTTGATTATGCAATTCGGAAATATGTGAGTGATTTAATTGCAACAAACTACACTTTACAGAGGCAGCCATTGATGCAGCACTGACTGAGAGTACATGATATGCTCATTGTTGCCTTACAGTCCATGATGTGGATTCTCTCCCTATGGCTAAATCACAATGTCACCTGCCAGAGGCTAGATGAGTGATGCTGAAAATACCTGGAGATTCAGTGCTGTGATGTAGATAGATGCCTTTTCATATCAACACGAGGTGCCTGACAGTACCAATCCAGCGTAAACGTGCATCGTGGAATCGTGCATTGTGGAATCGTGCATCGTGGAATATCCGACCCGAGTTAAGCTTGAGTGAATGGGACATAATTCCCTTTTTATTCCATTTTCCCCTTTACACGTATTCTGACCTTGAACTTAAGCTGGAGAATAGCATGTTATACACCCACTATTCATTTGGGATGGAGATCAAAGATACTGTATGAAGGTGTGGAGGTGGTGTGTCTACAGATTTGCAGTATTTTGACCTCGGCTTAGTTCCATCCTACTTCTACCACCTTTAGGCGCGATGACATCACGAACAAGGTCAAGCAGCCTGTCAGTTCCTAGTGAAACAACATCTACTTCCGTTTGCCCCAATAGAAATAGCGCCATTCTCCATGCTCTGTAATTTACAAATTGATAAAGAGTTATTGATAAGAGAATTTTTATTTATTTTAATTTTTATTTCACCTTTATTTAACCAGGTAGGCTAGTTGAGAACAAGTTCTCATTTGCAACTGCGACCTGGCCAAGATAAAGCATAGCAGTGTGAACAGACAACACAGAGTTACACATGGAGTAAACAATTAACAAGTCAATAACACAGTAGAAAAAAAAGAAAGGTAAATGAGTATGCCGTTTGGATAAGGGGATTGTAAATATAAATGACGATTGTTCAAGATTTTTTTTACCTTATGATTACTGGAGAAAAAAAAATGTAAAACCAGTCATGGCAGCAAACTGAGGCATATCTACATATCACCTTTCCCACAGTGACTTAACGAAATGCTGGCCTTATAACTTGCAAGGATGATATTTGGAAACCCATCACTACAGACCCTGGTTAGATTCCAGGCTGTATCACAACCAGCCGGGATTGGGAGTCCCATAGAGCGGCGCACAATCGTCCAGCGTTGGCCGGGGTAGGCCGTCATTGTAAATAAGAATTTGTTCTTAACTTTAATTTTTTTAAATTAAATTTCACCTTTATTTAACCAGGTAGGCTAGTTGAGAACAAGTTCTCATTTACAACTGCGACCTGGCCAAGATAAAGCATAGCAGTGTGAACAGATAACAACAGTGTTACACATGGAGTAAACGATAAACAAGTCAATAACACAGTAGAAAAAAAAGAAAGTGTCTATATACATTGTGTGCAAAAGGCATGAGGAGGTAGACAAAATTACAATTTAGCAGATTAACACTGGAGTGATAAATGGACAGATGGTCATGTGCAGGTAGAGATACTGGTGTGCAAAAGAGCAGAAAAGTAAATAAATAAAAACAGTATGGGGATGAGGTAGGTGAATTGGGTGGGCTATTTACCGATGGACTATGTGCATCTGCAGCGATCGGTTAGCTGCTCAGATAGCAGATGTTTAAAGTTGGTGAGGGAGATAAAAGTCTCCAACTTCAGAGATTTTTGCAATTCGTTCCAGTCACAGGCAGCAGGGAACTGGAAGGAAAGGCGGCCAAATGAGGTGTTGGCTTTAGGGATGATCAGTGAGATACACCTGCTGGAGCGCGTGCTACGGGTGGGTGTTGCCATCGTGACCAGTGAACTGAGATAAGGTGGAGCTTTACCTAGCATGGACTTGTAGATGACCTGGAGCCAGTGGGTCTGGCGACGAATATGTAGCGAGGGCCAGCCGACTAGAGCATACAGGTCGCAGTGGTGGGTGGTATAAGGTGATTTAGTAACAAAACGGATGGCACTGTGATAAACTGCATCCAGTTTGCTGAGTAGAGTATTGGAAGCTATTTTGTAGATGACATCGCCGAAGTCGAGGATCGGTAGGATAGTCTACTGACTTGCCTAGTTAAAGAAAATATGAAATATTGTTGTTTCTAATGTAGGCCTACATGGTTTCTTTCATTCATTCCCAATGTTCTGAAATTCTCTCCATATATTCTAGTGAGTCCATAGGTAATGATCATGTGAGATTTTGTATTCTTTACAACTGAGAACCACATAGGGAAACTTGTTTTAGTGCTTTGATGTCCCCTGGGCCCTAACACATTATGGCATATCTCAAATAAAATCAATCAACCAATCAGTCCATCAATCACAACCTCAGACAACGTTCTATAAAAACAGTGTCTGGAGTTCTATGAAACGTCTGTGGGACTAGAACTCCAGCTCTGGCCTAAGCTCAGTCAGAAGGAAATGACAGATGCAGGATTACAGTAGTGAAACTGGGCAGCTGGACTGTAGGATGAGTCCTTGGCATGTCTGTGGTGGCCATTTTGTCTCTAATGTTTGCCACTGAGATCACTCACTCAGTTGGATGAACACAGAGCCTCAGAGACTCTCTCATGTTCAGCCAATGGACATCAGTGACCATTCATCTGCTCTACTAGAAGTTAAGTGGACATGGTCTGTCTGTGGAGTGGCGGCCATGTTGGCTCTAATGTCACAGTGGGATGTGTGAGAGGATACAGATGGAGATGTGGTCCCAAGGTTCTTCTAGCTATTCATTTCTCTCAGTTGATTCTATTCTAATAATATCAACTCCATAGGCAATGCAGTAGACATGGAGTACATCAATTGAATCCATACTCAATGGTCATTTCACTGAACCACCGCCACATACAGTACAATGTAGAAATATGGTCCCCTCCTAGAACTTCCCTCTTCCTAAACTTGATGATAAACTGAAGATAAACCTGTTTGTCCAGACCCATCATCGCCTCGCTGCACTTCATGCCTTCACAGGGTTAGTGCGTTGGTCATCTCACACACACACACACACACACACACACACACACACACACACACACACACACACACACACACACACACACACACACACACACACACACACACACACACACACACACACACACACACACACACACACACACACACACACACAGACACACACACACACACACACACACAGCTGTATTACATGCCCCTACAGGGCTAGAACAGTGGTCTGTCGTTACATTGAGAGTTACCCATTAGACTGAGGAGGTGCTGTATGTGACATTACGCTGTAGTTAAAGACCAGACCAGAGGCCTCTGATAGAGACAATGCCAAATCTGGGTCTCCGTTTCCCCCCAAATAAGCACAAACCAGAAGCAAAGAACCATACAAGATTGATCTTACCTGTTTAGTTCTACTCAGTCAGTAAAGTCATCAAAATAAAAGTAAATTCACGACAGAGGGATGTTATCTGAAAAAGATACCCCAAGTAATCCAGTCAGCCTCAGAAAACAGCCTGAGTCTAAACATGATGTCCAGATGAATAAACTGTGAATATAACACCACATGCATTTATGATGCATTTCTCCTAGTTGTCCCCCTTCCTTCCTGACACACCCCATTACCTATTTGACTCTAACGAGGTAAACGAGGAAGCCACTCTGGGTTTTGGCTGGGGATTGACTGCGGCCCACAGCCTAATTAAACATTCTAAGGAAACATGGACATTTGTGGGTTACAGTTAGTCACAAAAATCAAGACATGCCACTCAAACCTAGAACCCTGTTTGGTCAATGCCAGTAACGGCTCATTATGAGACGGCAATGTTGGGATCAATTCACACATCAGTAGGGCCTGCCAATTGGCCGCAGGAAAAACATTGTCCAGTGTTCCACTGTTGCCTTGGCTTTACTAATCATCACCCTCATTAAAAGATTAAAGAGAACACCTCAGAGGACAAGACCCCATGGATGGTAAACTATCAATGAATGGTAAACAAACAAGGCAAGATGGACGCCAAACCTAAACTCTACCAAACACAGCAAAAAATATCCCCAGATAACTGTAACAGAGTTTCTTCTCATCCTCTGAAATCAATGCTAATGTACCTATACTCCCCCTCCACCCGTCCAGCAAGGCAACCAAACCACACAGAGGGACACAGGGGTGTTAAAAACAAAACAAGGGACCCAATGTTGTATATCATATTGATTCCCTTAAAATTGCTTCAAACTATAAAAAAACTTCCAGTCGGGACAACCCACGGGGAAATAAGAGCAAACATCATGCATCAATACAGTCAGATCCCATAGTTCTTTTTGTCATTGTCTACTTCCCCCTATGGACTGGAATCATAGTCTTTAAGATGTTTTTTAGTCTAATGGTTGTGTTATGATTGTTTGGGTTTCCTAATGGAACTTATACAATAACACACACACACACACACACACACACACACACACACACACACACACACACACACACACACACACACACACACACACACACACACACACACACACACACACACACACACACACAGCTGTATTACATGCCCCTACAGGGCTAGAACAGTGATCTGTCGTTAAATTGAGAGTTACCCACTAGACTGAGGAGGTGTGTCAGTAGGTGACATTAAAGACCAGACCAGAGGCCTCTGATGGAGACAATGTCCGATTTGGGGCTCCGTTTCTCAGCGTTAACCCCCCCCCCCCACACACACAAATAAGCACAAATAAGCCCAAAAGGAAAGTAAATTCACGACAGAGGGATGTTATCTGAAAAAGATACCCCAAGTAATCCAGTCAGCCTTATAAAATGGCCTGAGTCTAAACATGATGTCCAGATGAATAAACTATGAATATAACACCACATGCATTTATGATGCATTTCTCCTAGTTGTCCCACTTCCTTCCTGACACACCCCACTACCTATTTGACGCTGACGAGGTAAACGAGGAAGCCACTAAGGGTTTTGGCTGGGGAGTGACTGGGGCCCACAGCCTAATTATACACTACATGGCCAAAATTATGTGGACACCTGCTCAATGAAAATCTCATTCCAAAATCATGGGCATTAATATGGAATTGGTCCCCCGTTTGCTGCTATAACAGCCTCCACTCTTCTGGGAAGGCTTTCCACTAGATGTTGGAACATTGCTGCGGGGACTTGCTTCCATTCAGCTACAAGAGCATTAGTGAGGTTGGGTAGTGATGTTGGGCGATTAGGCCTGGCTCGCAGTCGGGGTTCCAATTCATCCCAAAGGTGTTCGATGTGGTTAAGGTCAGGGCTCTGTGCAGGCCAGTCAAGTTTTCCACACCGACCTCGACAAACCATTTCTGTATGGACCTTGCTTTGTCCACGGCGGCATTGTCATGCTGAAACAGAACTGTCGCCACAAAGTTGGAAGCACAGAATTGTCTGTAATGTAATTGAATGCTGTAGAGTTAAGATTTCCCTTCACTGGAACTAAGAGGCCTAGCATGAATCATGAAAAACAGCCCCAGATGATTATTCCTCCTCCACCAAACTTTACAGTTGGCACTATGCATTGGGGCAGGTAGCGTCCTCCTGGCATCCGCCAAACGCAGATTCGTCCGTCGGACTGCCAAATGGTGAAGCTTCAATCATCACTCCAGAGAACGCATTTCCACTGCTCCAATGGCGGCAAGCTTTACATCACTGAGCTGATGCTTGGCATTGCTCATGGTGATCTTAGGCTTGTGTGCAGCTGCTCGGCCTTGGAAACCCATTTCATGAAGGTCCCAACAAATAGGTATTGTGCTGACGTTACTTCCAGAGGCAGTTTGGAACTTGGAAGTGAGTGTTGCAACCGAGGACAAACCATTTTTACGCACTACGCGCTTCAGCGGTCCCGTTCTGTAAGTTTGTGTGGCCTACCATTAAGCGGCTGAGCTGTTGTTGCTCCTAGATTCCACTTCACAATAACAGCACTTACAGTTGACCAGGGCAGCTCTAGCAGGGCAGATATTTGATGAACTAACTTGTTGGAAAGGTGGCATCCTATGACGTTAAAAATCACTGAGCTCTTGAGTACTGGCCATTCTACTGCCAATTTTTGTCTACGGAGATCGCATGACTGTGTTAACAATTTTATACACTTGTCAGCAGCGGGTGTGGCTGAAATAGCAGAATCCACTCATTTGAAGGTGTGTCCACATACTTTTGGCCATGTACTGAACATTCTAAGGAACCATGGAACTTTGTGGGTTACAGTTGGGACCCAGTGTTATATACCATATTGATTTCCTTAAAATTGCTTCAAACTACAAAACTTCCAGTCGGGACAACCTACAGGGAAATAAGAGCAAACATCATGCATCAATACAGTCAGATCCCATAGTTCTTTTTGTCATTGTTGTTAGTCTATTTCCCCCTACGGACTGGAATCATAGTCTTTAAGATGTTTTTTGTGTTATGATTGTTTTCCCCGTTCTGGGTTCCCTAATGAAAGTGATACACACACACACACACACACCACACACACACCACACACACACACACACACACACACACACACACACACACACACACACACACACACACACACACACACACACACACACACACACACACACACACACACACACACACACACACACACACACACACACACACACACACACACACACACAACTGAGAAAGTTCTACATTTGTACCAGCTAAGATTGACCTGACAAGGGAGAGTGATGGTGAGAGATCCCAGTTGGCAGGCCCAGACGCATAGTCAATAAAACAGAAAGAGAGAGACAGGGGGAATGAGAAAGAGAGAGAGAGGGGGGGGGGAGAACGAGAAAGAGAGAGACAGGGGGAATGAGAAAGAGAGAGAGAGGGGGGGGGAGAACGAGAAAGAGAGAGAGAGATCGAGGGAAAGAGAGAGCGAAAGACAGAGAAAAAGTGAGAGTGACTGAGTGAGAGAGAGAAAGCGACAGTACAGTTGAAGTCAGAAGTTTACATACACTTAGGTTGGAGTCATTAAAACTCGTTTTTCAACCACTCCACACATTTCTTGTTAACAAACTATAGTTTTGGCAAGTCGGTTAGGACACTTTGTCCACGAGACAAGTAATTATTCCAACAATTGTTTACAGACAGATTATTTCACTTTGCCTTTAAACAGCTTGGAAAATTCCAGAAAATGATGTCATGGCTTTAGAAGCTTCTGATAGGCTAATTGACATCATTTGAGTCAATTGGAGGTGTATCTGTGGAGGTATTTCAATGCCTACCTTCAAACTCAGTGCCTCTTTGCTTGACATGGGAAAATCTAAAGAAATCAGCCAAGACCTCAGAAAGATAATTGTAGACCTCCACAAATCTGGTTCATCCTTGGGAGCAATTTCCAAATGCCTGAAGGTACCACGTTCATCTGTACACGATAATAGTATGCAAGTATAAACACCATGGGACCACGCAGCCGTCATAACGCTCAGGAAGAGATGCGTTCTGTCTCCTAGAGATGAACGTACCTTGGTGCGAAAAGTGCAAATCAATCCCAGAGCAACAGCAAAGGACCTTGTGAAGATGCTGGAGGAAACGGGTACAAAAGTATCTTTATCCACAGTAAAACGAGTCTTATATCGACATAACCTGAAAGGCCGCTCAGCAAGGAAGAAGCCACTGCTCCAAACCGCCATAAAAAGCCAGACTATGGTTTGCAACTGCACATGGGGACAAAGATCGTACTTTTTGGAGAAATGTCCTCTGGTCTGATGAAACAAAAATCGAACTGTTTGGCCATAATGACCATCATTATGTTTGGAGGAAAAAGGGGGATGCCTGCAAGCCGAAGAACACCATCCCAACCGTGAAACACAGTGGTGGCAACATCATGTTGTGGGGGTGCTTTGCTGCAGGAGGGACAAGTACACTTCACAAAATAGATGGCAACATGAGGTAGGAAAATTATGTGGATATATTGAAGCAACATCTCAAGACATCAGTCAGGAAGTTGAAGCTTGGTCGCAAATGGCTCTTCCAAATGGACAATGACCCCACGCATACTTCCAAAGTTGTTGCAAAATGGCTTAAGGACAACAAAGTCAAGGTATTGGAGTGGCCATCACAAAGCCCTGACCTCAATCCCATAGTACATTTGTGGGCAGAACTGAAAAGGCGTGTGCTAGCAAGGAGGCCTACAAACCTGACTTCGTTACACCAGGTCTGTCAGGAGGAATGGGCCAAAATTCACCCAACTTATTGTGGGAAGCTTGTGCAAGGCTACCCGAAACGTTTGACCCAAGTTAAACAATTTAATGGCAATGCTACCGAATACTAATTGAGTGTATGTAAATGTCTGGCCCACGGTGAATGTTTTGAAAGAAATAAAAGCTGAAATAAATCACTATTATTCTGACATTTCACATTCTTAAAATAAAGTGGTGATCCTAACTGACCTAAGACAGGGGATTTTTATTAGGATTAAATTCAGGAATTGTAAAAAACTGAGTTTAAATGTATTTGGCTAAGGTGTATGTAAACTTCTGACTTCAACTGTATATAGACATTTGAAATGTCTTTATTATTTTGGAACTTTTTGTGAGTGTAATGTTTACTGTTCATTGTTTATGATCCATTTCACTCGCTTTGCCAATGTAAACATATATTTCTCATGCCAATAAAGCCCCTTGAATTGAATTGTGAGCGAGAGAGAGACAGAGAGGAAAAAGGCCTATATATTGTACAGCCATTTAGATTTCTCCTTTTATTAATGCCCCACTTGCTTTAAACTAGTGCTTTAACACTATGACAAATGTGGCCCCTCTCTTTTAACATGATAACCTGATCAAATGGTGTGTTTGAACGTGCCTGCGTGTGTCTCTATTCTCAGCAGCCGTAGCAGCAGCAGTACAGCCTTACTCAGCAGTCCTCCCCTATATACTGTAGCTCTGGGGATCTAATTTCTCATGGTAACTAATGGTTCTAGAATGAGCCATGTAGAACGTTACCACCCCCCCCCCCCCCCCGCACACACACAGACAGGCAGTTTACTCAATGTAGTGTGAGACGCATCGATAAATCACTGCTAAGTATGTGTTTTACGACTTAATTAGTCAATTCAATCAAAGTCATGGCTAGATGCTACTGTGGCTGTGGCCGTTTCCGAGCGAAAGAGATCTATTGGGCCTTGAAGGCCTCAGCCCATTTACTCCACGTGTAGACTAAAAGGTTGCTGAGGTTGCTGATTGGAAGCAGGTTAGGTGCGGACTGACAATGAACACACATGAACAGACAGAATCACCCCTGTCACCCCCAAGATGTGGTTATATGTATCTAAACTACAGGCCCAAACAAATACATCAATATAACGATGACCAGGATTTGAGAGAGAGGGACAGAGCGAGAGAGAGAGAGAGAGAGCGCAAGGGGGACTTTGAGAGAAAGAGACAGAGGGACCGAGAGAGAGAGAGAGAGAGAGAGACCGAGAGAGAGGGCCAAAGAAGGGGAGAGTGAGAGATAGACGGAAGAATGGAAGAAGAGAACAGAACATTACGGCCAGCCAAAAAAGCCCAAGCTTCACTGCCAGGCCTCTGAAATGGGTTGTCCGTGCCGGCGCAAACATCATCAAGCTTAGCCGGTCTGAGCCTTACAAGAAAAACACTTTAATCTTCCTGGTGTCACAAACTAAGAGTTTCTGGACAAGAGCACCACCCGCCACCCATCGACTCTGGCTTGTTGCCAACTCCAAGGGGACTGGGGAGGAGAATGAAAAGGACTGCCGAGTCATTACCTTTGCCTTTTTTAAATGATCGACTCTCCCCAGTCTCCCTCCACAAGCAAGGGTGCATTTATCAGCAACACTTCATAGACAAAGAGAGCCGAGTTTCTCGATGGAGATGTTAAAGGCTAGCCAGGTTAAACTATTTTGACTCAAGCCATTGTGCTGCCATTGTGAGCACAGCGTTCAGTCTAGCTTATCCAAGCTATCGAAACATTAAAACTGTAGACGAAACGTGACAAAGAGGGGGACAAGTATTCTTCTGTGACAAATATAGTGACTTTGTCTCAGCTAAATGCGAGCAAAGTCCCTCCTTGGCTTGGTTCAAAGCCAGAACAGGGAGCTGATGGATTTGTTGTTGAACAGTAACCAATGCCAGCATATTGCCTCTCAGAATTAATCTATTTATACCCAATACCAAGGTTTGATGGTTTAACCTCCTAGAGTCGATTGACACACCGCTGCGTCAATCTGAGTTACATAATACAGATATCCACATCAAAATCTGCCAGTTTAAACTAGAGCAGTTTTTTTGCAATGGACACGTCTCAATCCACCGCATCCGTCTGTGTCGCACTGCATCTGTCTGTGTCGCACTGCATCCGTCTGTGTCGCACTGCATCCGTCTGTGTCGCACTGCATCCGTCTGTGTCGCACTGCATCCGTCTGTGTCGCACTGCATCCGTCTGTGTCGCACTGCATCCGTCTGTGTCGCACTGCATCTGTCTGTGTCGCACTGCATCCGTCTGTGTCGCACTGCATCCGTCTGTGTCGCACTGCATCTGCAGTGAAAGGTGGCAGAGCTAAAGCTGTATTTGTTATACCACTATTATGACCACTCTAATGAAAGGGGAGACTCTCATGAACATGGTGGTGTTCTCTGTTTTGCTCCACAGGTGTCAGGAGACACGTGTGAAGTCGGCTACCGTTGATGTGCCAACTTCTGTTTGGTACAGTACTGAACCATTTTGGCTACACACTAATGAGACCCCAATGTGGAAAGAGGAAATTCCCACGAACAGGTGTTATCTGTTTTGTTCTATGAAGGTACGTTTGTGCTTAAATAAAAAAAGTGGTTAAATATGTTTTTTTTTTAAACAGATATACAATTCCTGAGTTTATTTTTTTTACATGTCCTAGATTTAGGACAGACACATAAAATCCTTGTTGCTCATGTTTGATTTCTTTGACTGTCCTGTTTGCCATTGATGAATGTGTTATTCAATATGTTTCTATTGGGTTTAGTAGTAAATGTCAAACTTAATATTTATTGAAAAACATTTTCAAAACACATTCCTAAAAATCTAAATAAAATAGCTAAATGATCCATAACATGAGCATCTTAAAACCTTTCCAAATGTCAGCTCAGAACCCCCCTCTCCTCCAACGTCTTAGACTCGAAATAATTCATTATGTTTAAGTCCTATTCAACACCCGCTCAGAATTGATTTAAGTAACTCATGATTTCATTAAAAAAAACTACCTGGAACCGTATTGAACAGACCTCTGATGAACTGCTGATGTGAGCACATATCAAGAGATAAATATTTCCATCACAGAACCACCCACCTGGAGAGATGAACAGGAGATAGAATATTATTACTGAGGTAGAAGAAGAAGCAGTCGTGGTTTTTGCACATAAATTAAAATAAATATGCATCACCTAAAGAGACCGGTGACATTTAATCAATTACAGCTCAGAGCACAGAGGTGAATCAGACATGCCTGTTTCCTGCTCTTCCTCTCCTCCTCTTCTCCGCTACAGTACGGTTGTGATTTAGAAAATGCCACAGACAGTCCACAACAATGATTAAACCCAACCAGGTCCTGTGTGTGTGTGTGTATGTGTGCGTGTGTGTGTGTGTGTGTGTGTGTAGCAGAGCCACATAAAAGTGACACAACGTGACACTTGTGAAATTGAATTATGGAGATCAAGCAAAACGCCCCACTAGCAGTCTGACAGTCTAAATAAAGCTTGTGCTGTGTGTGTTTGTGTGTACGCCTATCTTTGTGAGAGAACGTGTGTGTGTGTGTGTGTGTCACAGCAGGACTATTAACCTGAAGTCCTCGAGAGCTACCATGGGTGTTAATGTATCTGTACCCACGTTTCTCCATGCAGTGCAGAGGCAGACTGTGAGTATCCTCAGACATACATATGCTGATTTGTGATTTACATAATCTCTCTAAGTGTCAATACTAGTGTGTGTCTGAATACCTCTCAAACTGAATATTCTAATCTAGCGTGTATGTGTGTTTGTGCTAGCTTGTGTCTATCTTTGAGTTACATCCTAGTGTGTGTGTGTGTGTGTGTGTGTGTGTGTGTGTCAGGTCTCTTCCTATTGACTCAGTGTACCTGGCTGGGCTCCAGTCAGTCCCCTTGAGCTGGAATAAACAATTGTGACTGCATTATGCTAATCTGTTTTCTTTTCTCTCCCCTTTCTCCCTCCCTCCGTCTCTCCTTCCCTTTCTCCCTCATCCTTTTATTTCTGTCTGTGACTCTCTACCTCCCTCCTTCTCTCCTTCCTCCATCTCCCTCCCCAGACCATGCCAGCAAAGTCCCTTTCTTTCTCTTTCTTTCTTTCAGTCACACTCTACTTCCCATGCAGATACAGATTGATCGTCCGTTTCACTGCGCTGTGCTGTCTCAAAGAACCAATGGAATAACCCCTAAAGTGCGAGCCCTGCACATCTTGTATTCGTGATAAGCTCAATTAAACGGGCGGAAACTATTTGAAAAGAAACAGAGAACAAATGGCATTTGAACCTGGCTGATATGAAGCCTTGAGGCCATATGCTCAGCCCCAAAAGAAAGTATGTCGTACATGTCGTCAATACAATAAAGCTCTTCTGTCAGACACACACACACACACACACACACACACACACACACACACACACACACACACACACACACACACACACACACACACACACACACACACACACACACACACACACACACACACACACACACACACACACACACACACACACACACACACACACACACACACACACACACGCACACACACACACACACACACACACACGCACACACACCAGGTGAGAGGGGAACATAACATCCAACCCGTCCAACGTCCCTAAGCGTCTAACACACACAATAACATGTGGGTTTGGTTTATGCTTCACAGCCGGCTAATAAATGACAAGGTAGATGGATGTAGTTTCACATGATGGCTGGGGGATCGCTGCACTATGGGTGTGTCCCAAATGGCACCCTATTCCCTTATAGTACACTACTTTAGACCAGGGCCTACAGTGCTCTGGTCACAATAGGGAATAGGATGCCAATTGGGATGCGCACTATGAGGTATGACACACACGGCCAGGTCTGGAAAAGCCATTTCACCAGGGTTGGATTGTTTAATGAGGTTCACGTCGGCCTTGGAGTTGGGTCTGTTTCCTCCCAGTAGTACCTATTATATTCTCTACAGCACTGAGAGACTACAACAGAGGGACAGTATGTGTGCGTGTGTGTGTGTGTGTGCGTGCGTTGTGTTTTGCGAGAGATAATGAGTGGGAGAGAGTAAGAGAGAGCAAGCGTGTACCTCTCTTACTTGCATGTCTGAGAGAGAGTGTCAGTGTGTGTGTGTGTGTGTGTGTGCACGGGAAAGCTAGTGTGTGTGACTACAACACCAGCGGCCTGTACTGCACCACTGTGTCTCTCTAGGACAGTACAACCGGTTGCTTCACGGTGGTCAGGGGACGCCGTTCGGTTGGCGTCTCTACTTTCGCCTTTTGAAAACAAAGTCACCGGAGCGCATCGCTCCGCTACGCGACATAAAAACACCCGTGAAACCAGAGACCGTGCTAGTGATGTGGACTGGAAGCTCCTGGGGCTGTGAGCCTGCATCCTATTTAGTGCATCACTTTAGACCAGGACCTACAGAGATCTGGTCAAAAGTAGTACACCATATAGGCCCTTTATTATAGGGAATAGGGTGCCATTTGGGATTCAGCCTAGCTCTGTCTCAGACGTGAGCTAAGAGGTCGTAGGCCGCGGTTCTCTCACAGACAGGCGTTCACTTTGTCAGAGCTTTTAGCATACGAATAACAGGAAGAGAAACGAAAGAGAAAGCTACACAGCTGCTGTCAAACTGGAAGGGCAATAGTAAAGGGTTACATGTGTTCCTGGAGAAGGTCCATTTGGGAAATGTATACGTTCCCCGTAACACATTTGGTAACAGGAAAGGAGCCAGCATATATTACAAGTTAAATCAGTTGACAGACAGCTTGACAACTTTTATTTTTTTAAATGAATTTTTTAAATCTTATTAACACTTTGTTCTAGCTATTTGTGTAGGTAGCTATCAAGTAAACACGATCTTGTCAGAGAGGCTAAGTTGCTGGCTTAGTTACTGGCTGAAGTTGCCAGGAGTATGTTGCTATAGAGTTTTTGTCCCTTGGTTGTCAGGTTCCCTCAGTAGCTACAGTGGGAAAAATCTATATTCATCATTCATCTAATCAATCTGCAGTCTTCCCTCTTACCTGGCAGTTGTCTAAACTCTTTCCCTTCTTCTTGGGGTCCCAAGGCATATGACTGCTCCAAGTCAAGACAACTTCACCTATGGCAGTGGGGTCCCAAGGCATATGACTGCCCCAAGTCAAGACAACTTCACCTATAGCAGTGGGTGAAGTCAGTTTTGGTGGTTGTATGGTTGTCAATGGGGAAACTAGTATTTATGTTTCATCTTCTAGAATGTTCCCTCTCTTACCTGGAAGGGTTGTCTTCCAACTCTGTATTATGATCCCTCCAAGACCATTAGGCCTTCGTAGTCCTTCAAAAAAGTCCTTAGTTACTTGGACATAAGATTTCCTACCTGGTAGGGTTGTCCAGCTTTCTCTTCTTCTTGAGGTCCCAAGGCATACTGTACACTCTTAGGAAAGAAAAGGTGCTATCTAGAACCTAAAAACGTTTTTTAAAGCTGTCCCCATAGAGAACCCTTTTTGGTTCCAGGTAGAACCCTTTTGGGTTCCATGAAGAACCCTTTCCAAAAGGGTTCTACCTGTAACCAACATACTTTTCCTATGGAGACAGCCGAATAACCTTTTTTCTAAAAGTGTATGATTGATCCAAGGCATCTTCACCTATCAGGGCTACACAGCTCAGGATCCCGTTCAGTAGCCAGACGTTGTCGAACGTTGAGCCGACGTGATTCCTTTCATTCTACATGTCAGAGAGGCATATTTGCTCAACATAGCATTTTTCTATCTGAACGTTTTGAAACGGTCGGTCCTGCTGAACGACACAGACACTGCTCAATTGCTTAAAAATATGTCCTCTTCGCCCATCTTCAGTTCATCTGCACTGATTGAAAAAGACTTGACAGGTGAAAACAAAATGGTGGAATCTCATCATTAGGTTGGCTTTCACCTGATCAATTTTTGGTTTTTCAAAATCAGAAGAGGACTTTTTAGGCAATAGCGGAGGTGTCACGTTCTGACCTTAGTTCCTTTGTTATGTCTTTGTTTTAGTATGGTCAGGGCGTGAGTTGGGTGGGTTGTCTATGTTCGTTTTTCTATCATTTGGGATTTCTGTGTTCGGCCTAGTATGGTTCTCAATCAGAGGCAGCTGTCAATCGTTGTCCCTGATTGAGAATCATACTTTGGTAGCCTGGTTTCACTTTTGAGTTGTGGGTGTTTGTCTTCCGTGTCAGTGTTTGTTGCCACACGGGACTGTTTCGTTTATTCACGTTTATTGTTTTGTTCCAGTGTTCTGTTTTGTTTGATTAAACATTATGGACACTTACCACGCCGCACATTGGTCCTCCGATCCTTCTCGCTACTCCTCCTCAGAAGAGGAGGACGAGATCCATTACAGGAGGTGCATAAAGATGGCGGCCCCCATTCCTCGTTCTGCTAAGTTCACCATACTGTACATTGCTCTCTGTTATAATTTTTTAGTACGGTATTTAACACAGCATACAAGACTCAAATTTCAGCTTCAACACCCCAAAATTGATAAAACTCTGTTGATTAATTGGCACATTGAACCATATTACACGCTGTAGTTTTAACAACTCAGTGGATATAGTGCCAAACGTCAAATCTGAGTTCTGCCATCTTTATGCACGTTCGCCATTGAGAAAGAGCTTTGTCTCAGTGGTACCACCAACACTAGAAATAAATGATGTGCAACCAACAGTAAATGATATAACACTGATGAATATATATACTCAGTGGCCCGTTTATTAGGTACACCCTCCCGTTCATTAAAATGGTTCGCTCCTACAGACATTGAGTCACGTGACCGTGGCTTGCTATATAAAGCAGTTCCAGTACCTCAGAAACGTCCGGCCTCCTGGGCTCTTCACGGCCTCCTGGGCTCTTCACGGCCTCCTGGGCTCTTCACGGCCTCCTGGGCTCTTCACGGCCTCCTGGGCTCTTCACGGCCTCCTGGGCTCTTCACGGCCTCCTGGGCTCTTCACGCACGACAGTGTCTAGTTTTTTTTTTACAGAGAATGATGCGGCAAACAAAAAACACCCAGTCAGCGGCAGTCCTGTGGGCCAAAACTGCTTGTTGATGAGAGAGGTGGAAGGGAGAATGGCAAGAATCGTGCAAGCTAACAGGCGGGCCACGAACAGGCAAATACTGTAACCGTGCAGGACAACAGTGGTGGGCAGAACGGCATCTCGGAACGCACAACTCGCCGGTCCTTGTCTCGGATGGGCTATTGCAGCAGATGACCACACCGGATTCCACTCATATCAGCTAAAAACACAAAGAAGTGGCTCCTGCGGGCACGCGATCACCAACCCTGCACAACTGAGGAGTGGAAAATGGCGTGGGGAAGGTTTTCCCGGGACACGTTAGGTCCCTTGATACCAATTGAGCAACGTTTGAACGCCACACCTTGAAGAATTCAGGCTGTTTTGAAGGCAAAGGGTTACTAGATGTACCTAATAAACTGGCCACTGTATGTGTATTTCGTGAGTAAGTTAAAATAGAACACACACCGTGTATCCCAAGCCGTTACAATGTAACCAATGAACAGGTCAGATACATTCTGCTTTTTAATTTCTATGGCCATACCTTTATGTATTACGTTTGCGCTGTCATACACTAATTCTCTTTTTGAAAGCATCCTTCAAAGAGATATACTAATCAAGCAGGTGAGAGGACATGTTTATCTTCCTACAACAAATACATTAAAACTCAGTTGGATAGATTGATCCGGTCGGCCCATCACGTTCGGTAATAGGGAAGGCGATTCATGGAGCAAGCATTTGCATCTATTGATTAGCAGGTGCTAAAAGCACGAGGAACAGAGTGGGATAGGTGCGCGCGCGCGCGTGTGTGTGTGTCGATCCAGTACGTTGAGAGTAAATAAAGAGCAGTTCAAGCCGAGCTTCAGAAACCTTCACAGTATGACATGTTTATTGTTATCATGATTGATCTCTGTTGGATCTTTAACATCTGGGAGATAAAAGGGATGGCATCCCCGGAAATGACCTTTCGGGAACTTACATTAAAATTGCACTTTAATTGCACTCTAAAACAGCAATGTTTGTTTATATAAAAACAACATCGTTATGATGAAACTTTCGCGGAGGATGTCGATTGAAAGAAAGTGAAAAGAATTGAAAAAAATGAACAAATCTCTGAATA
This sequence comes from Oncorhynchus kisutch, assembly GCF_002021735.2. NCBI lineage: Eukaryota > Metazoa > Chordata > Actinopteri > Salmoniformes > Salmonidae > Oncorhynchus > Oncorhynchus kisutch. The sequence continues at coordinate 54,091,703 of NC_034185.2, forward strand.
AATTAAAAAGATATGTTGTACCTTCTTTACAAAGAGAGGACTGACTCAACAATTAAAATCCCTTTTCGCCCATCTGTACCATTTTCAGAGAACGAAAACAAATGACAAAATACATAGAAAAATCTTTATCAAATTCCCTCAATCTCCAAACCCAAAACATCAGCTAACCTGTGACTCTGGACAACAGGGTCTTAATTAACAAAAATAAAAGTACACATTTTCTTTGCTCAAATTCTCATCACCACACAATACAGAAGACTTCCAGCTAACACACAACCACCACACGACGTTGTCTCAACGTCGCCGTGTTTGCTGTCCCTTCAGGTCTGTAAACTGTGTGACACCGTAGAACAGATGTGTGTTTTTTGTGATAGGGTGAGAGAGGTGGCTGTGGTGGTGCTAGTGGTGACATCACTATAGACATCATTCTCCAAAATGGCGGTAATATAATATTTATAGCGACGCTGGTGCATAACTCAGCGTTACGGTCAGCAGTGGTACCGATCCCATGAGCCTCTCCTGCTAAAGTCAGGAAGTTCTTTGAGAAAGGAAATTCCAATACCTAATCACCATCTTCAGACAAAGCGGAAGGTGGGTATGATGCCTTTAGAGACACTGATCTAAGGCCAGTTTTGTATTTTACCCCATAATGGTGAAGTAGGATTGGAGTTGGAGGCTGATCCTAGATCTGTGCCTAAGGGGAAGCTTCTACCTGGAGCCCAGACATAAAGGTTATGACCTGGCATCGACCAGCACTTTAAGGTTATTATATGGACTAAACATTAAGCAATAACGCTGTTACATTGTAGTGCAATATAATACAGAAGCATTTGACCATGTAGATATGTAAATGTCTGTTCTAACATGGATGGGAAACAATGACTGACGGATGGAAGGGCGTTTTACTTTGTAAGCATGCAAACAATACCCAGAACACATTGCTTCCTGCATGTTTGTGGGATGACCCCTTTTCAGGCCCGAAACACCAAATGCTCCCCTCCTTCTAGCACTCGTGTGTCCGCTCCAATAGGTGTCTGACACATTGCTAGACTGGAACATTCTACTTAGTAAAACAGAACAGCACTAAAAGTGTATGTTTGTCTAATTTTGGGGGAAGTGTTATTTTGAGAGATCAGCAAAGTCAAAAGGAAAACTCAGTATGTTGAGTCCTGGTCTTCAGCCACTGTATGTGGCTGGGCTACTTTCACTTTCAGCTGACGATGGGGGAGAGGGGGGCATCATAGTAGCAATGTGATACAGCAGGGGTAGGATCAACTTTGACTCCCCCTGCAGAATAAATGGCACATGGTACAGACCAAGACCAACCAATAACACCAGAGAAAATCCGACAACAACATAGTCAAATCAACACACAAACAACCTGGGAGTATAAGTCCTTCCACCTTTTGTCCACCTTGTCACACACATGAATAGAAAAATAAGCTCGGCAATACAATTCAATGATTGATATATATATATGTATGTGTGTAAAAAATCATAAAGCAAAAAAACAATACTTTCTCATTCGCTAAGTCTTTTTTACAAACTGTTTACAAAGGAAACAGATTTGAACTACTGTATGAGGCGGTCACATTGACTGAAAAAGCAACATGGAAACATGAGAAACATCTGAGGAAGGGTGTTGTAATCTTCTGTTTGGGTAGCAGGTTGACGCTTATTTTCACGAGTCTTATCCTAGAGGCAGAACTGAGCGATTTCCCCTTAGACCAGCTGGAAAGTCAAAGTTGGCTATATTGGAAAAATCCATGAAAACTAAAATTAGATTTTTGGTCTTACTTCAAGGATAGGATTAGGCATTAGGATTAGTAGTGTGGTTAAGGTTAGTGTTAATGTTATGACTTTATGGCTGAGCCAGCTAGTGACCACTCTGCAGAGCTGCCTCCAGAACAACATTCATGAGGAAAAACGCATTTGGGCTCCTGGGGATGTAGTGTTCGTGTGACTGGAAAAGTTTCCTCAAGAGTGGTTCAGATCATCACAACAACTAAAATCTTTGAAATGGTCATAGTTTGGTGTTAAAAAACTTTTCTTTCTCTTTCTCTGGGTGAATATGTGTGTTATCCCCCTCAGGCAGAGAGATGAGTAGGGAGAGTTAGTTCATAGTGCTGATGACATGTTCATCACCCTGGCAACTCCTTTACATTACACTCACTAGCCATTTAGGTTATGTCGGAAAGATTAACCAGAGTGCACATAGAGCCGTTTGTAGGCTTTTCCCAGGTTTATTCTCTCGCTCTTTTCCCCTCCGGAACTTGAGCTAAACTCTGCCCTTTGCTCTATCTAATGAACCGTTTGATGTAATTGTGTTTGCACTTGATTTTAGCCATGTTTAGGATAAAAGAAGTGAAGTTGCAGGAATACATTTACGAGCATGATGTTAAATGGTGGTGTTGTTTCTGTTCAAGTCAAGAGGCTCGTATTTGGTTCTGTTCAGTTCTCACTGCTGCAGCCATATCTGTGCTCTCTGTGCTGGTACAAGGAACATGAGTTTTTCCTAGCCACCTGCACTGCTTGCTGTTTGGGGTTTTAGACTGGGTTTCTGTGCAGCACTTTGTGACATCAGCTGATGTAAGAAGGGCTTTATAAATACATTTTATTGATGAGTTAAGCTCTTCCTAAAGTAGGTAGAGAAAGAGCAAAGAACTATAGTGGTTAGGACTGGAAAATTCTGGAAACGATCCCAAAATTACCAGGTTTTTCATAAATCCCAATTGGTTCTTCCAAGTTTCTGGAATTTTCCATCCTTAATAGTGATTATGAGAAGCCTTCTCGTTTGAGCTGAGATCTAAGAAACAGCATGGTTTTGTGATAGGAAAAGCAGAAATAATATCTAGGTAAGACAACCAAGGGCTTTTGTTTTCAAACCCTCTAGCTGAAGAAGGACAAGCGGCCCGTCCTTGTGTCCTACTCAAAAGGACTTAAGGTTCAAAGGCTATTTCCACAAGGCAGGATATACTACCGTACCGCACAGCCAAACTATTCTCCTGCTCTTGATAGTAGTAGTCTAGTATTTCCTAAGACATATGGTTGTCTGACTGACATCGACCATTCAACTGACACTTTTCTAAGTCCCAAAACAAAACGTGGTTCGTCTCAGATATCAGGGAATCTGATCAATGAAGGCAAGGAAATTAAAAACCCTACTTGGAATATTCTCAATGCAGAAATCAATAATACAGTAGGGTTGATTTTTTAAAATGTTATTTCAATAAGCATTACCATGAATTATAATAGGATCAAATATTGAAAACTTAATGAAGAGTATAAACAGTAACGTATGACGAAGGAAAAAAAAAATCATATTTTTTACGATTTTATTTTTTTAAATGTATAAACACTGTACATAAATGACTTTCTCTAAGAGGCTAATATTGATGTACGGATAAGTTTGGAATTTTTCATCTTAATAAAAAAATCCATAAAGATACTGTCTCACATTGTTTTTCAAAAGATTGGTTGGATATGATTCTTTCATTTCATTTAATTGATTAACTTCCTCCATACATACACACACACAAATTGTCTCCATTGTACACACACACACACACACACACACACACACACACACACACACACACACACACACACACACACACACACACACACACACACACACACACACACACACACACACACACACACACACACACACACACACACACACACACACACAACCTCCCGATTCCCAAAACGTCCCACTTTGATCTAGTATTGGTAAAGAAGTCACTTGGTGGGAGCTGTTTTGTCCCTTTTAGAAAGAAAAGCAGGAGAACAAGCAAGTGGTTTCAACAAGTGACTGTTTTGACTGTCTTTTGATGCCACCATGGTCCTGCAGCGAACAACAACACTACCTATTTCAGTACACAAAGGTCAATCAAAGGTCAGTCGTCAGGATGTAGAATCAGATTATAGACGTTGTCCTTTGTAAGAAACCAGAAGGCTTTTTTTCTATTAGTCCAGACGTGTTGTAGTGGTACGTAAACACATTTCTTCTTCCTTTTTAAAATAGTTTTTCCGAAAGCAAATAGCAGGAAGTAGATTTAAAAAACAAAAACTTTTTTTTCCTTTCACAAAACTGAGAGTTCTGACTTTTTTTCCCTCTCTTTTCAAGAGAGTCCACAGTCCATTCAACGCTGTATAGCACGGGACAAACATCTGCGTCAGTTGGAGCCGTCCCACAGTGGTAGTATTAGGTTTAGTTCAGTTTGAGATATTTCTACATTTTACTGTGTTTGTTTCAGCTAGGCGGCGCTAAACACAGCACTAGCCTGGACCCTCCCCCTTTTTTGAGAAAAGGGGGGAGGCGAGGGAGTTTGGGGGGCAGGATTTGGAGGGGGTAGTCTCTTTGGCGGCCAGTGCCGAGGATTCTGTCTGTTACCTCTTCCCTATTTCGCTCTGCCTGAGGAACTGGATGTTGTTAGCGGAGTCTGCTAGCTCGGGGTACTGCTCTATGGAGAGGACGTAGTACCCATCGTAGCCCAGCACCTTCCCTCCGCTCAGCAGCTGCCTCTTCTCCCCCTCCGTCCACAGCCTCACCCCCTCCTCCCCCTCCCTCACCCGTTGTTGCTCCCTGGACCAAGCACTCGACAACGCCTTCTGCCTGGCCTGCTCCAGAACACGCGCCTTCTCCTCGTCCAGAGTCATGCCGTAACGCACGTGGAGCGCCAGTGCGCCATACTGCAGCTCCACATCAGCGAAACGCCGAGTCCTGCCGTTCACCACGGTGGTGGACTGGGACACAGTCACATTGACTCCGTTCTCCAGCGACTTCCTCCCGCTTGTCAGCCTCAGTGCTCCCAGGTCGCTCTCCGGAAGGCTGGTCTTGATGAAGTAGTGCGTGTCGCGTCCCTCCACCGTGAAGTGTAGGTCCTCCAGGTAGAACGCATTGTTGAGGACGGCGGCGACCTTGATGCAATCCTCGTTGGCGATATTCAAAGTGTTGGTGACCACACGGCCCTGCGTCACCGCCAACATGACACCCTTACCGATCAGCGACTTGGCGGTGGCAAACCACAGCCAGGGTTTCTCCCGGTTGGAGTGCCGGCGGCTCAGCTGGATCTCCGGCATCCTCTCGAAGGACAGGAAAGCCTTGGCTTGCCGGGTCACTTCCTGTTGCACCCCCGAGATGGACTGATGGAAGGAAAGAGGGAGGAGTCAGAGAAGGGGGAGAAGAGAGGGAGGAGAGAGAGAAACGTCTAAGTTACACAGATATCAAATCAGAACTCTCTCTCCTTAACGGACACTTCTATGGGGTTGTTCAGTTTGTAAAGCCTGTTGTGTTTCTTTACCCACTGGGCACACTGTGGTTAAATCCACGTTGTTTCCATGTCATTTCAATGAAATTACGTTGAATCAACGTAGAATAGATGTTGAATTGACGTCTGTGCCCAGTGGGTGGCTATTCCCCTAGTACTGTGTTATCTCAATAAAAACTAAATGATTCTCCAAAAAGGGACAATATGAAACCAAATCCCAGACTGACATGGTGAAGAAGTGCTCCAGCTTCAGTCATTCAAAGGTTCCCTTTCTTCTAGAAATGTCCAATTTATATGGAGACAAAACAACGGAATATTGTTTGAGCAAGAAAAAGGATCACAGGGAGAACTTTGTTAGTTTGTTATGAGAAAAACCCCAATTGCAACGACAACAAAAAAGTAGTTTTTACAGATCCAAGCTTAGTTAAAAAAAAAAAAAAATGGGATTGTTGGGTTTGTGAGGAGCAACAGCATAGCTTGTTCATTTCACACAGAGAGAAGAAGAAGAAGCGACAGTCATGGCAACGTAGTTAAACCAATAAGTGACTAATTTGCACTTCAAATACGTATGTATAATGACTTTATTTAAAGACAAACCAGAGGATGATTCAGCTGCGGTATAATTGGTGTGTCTGTGTGTGTGTCTGTGTGTGTGTCTGTGTGTGTGTGTCTGTGTGTGTGTCTGTGACTTCTCTGTACTTTGTAGCCGTGGGTGAACTGTGGACCACCCTGAACGTTGTTTGTCTCTTCTTCACTGGCGGTGCGTCTTAACAAGCTAAATCAACATGGTGGGTTGGTTGGTCTTCCAGCCAGCTGTGCTGTGAGATTGTGGTCGTAGGTTCAGTTTCTCAGTACAACCACAGTACGGAAATGAGAGTGGAGATAACAAGCTGAGGTTAATAAATCCCAGAGAGAGGTGGAGGGATATGACAGTGGAGATAGGGTAAATAAACTAGACTAAAGGGAGGAAGGCGGAGGCATACGTCATACTGGGATGTTGTAATAAACCAGAATGAGGCGGAGGGATATGACAGTGGAGATGGAGGGTAAATTAACCCCAGAGAGAGGCAGATAGTACGATACCGGCGATATAGAGTAAGTAAGCAGAAGGGAGGGATAGGGGAGGATGGATGGGTGGAGGGAGGGAGGGAGGTAGGAAGGCGGAGGGATACTACATACCGGCAGGTCGTCCCAGAGCTGGCTCTTCTTCATCTCCAGGGACGGCTGTGTGAGGTCAAACTTGGGGATGGGGAACCCGGGGATGGCATTGTGAAGGTGGAACCCAAACGTCACCAGCCAGATATTGACATCTGTAACCATGGAAAAGTAAATTAATTACATTGTGACCATGAGAGAATAGGCCCCTGAGGGATATTATGTCCCTGATCTCTCTTTTGACGTACATATCAAGACAGTTTCAAGGACAGCTTTTTCCATCTACGTAACATTGCAAATAATTTGAAACTTTCTGTCCAAAAATGATGCAGAAACATTCATTCATGCTTTTGTTACTTCTAGATTAGACTACTGCAATGCTCTACTTTCCGGCTACCCGGATAAAGCACCAAATAAACTTCAGTCAGTGCTAAATACGGCTGCTAGAATCCTGACTAGAACAATTTAAAAAAAAAACATATTCCTCCAGTGCTAGCCTCCCTACACTGGCTTCCTGTTAAGGCAAGGGCTGATTTCAAGGTTTTACTGCTAACCTACAAAGCATTACATGGGCTTTCTCCTACCCATCTCTCTGATTTGGTCCTGCCGTACATACCTACACGTACGCTACGGTCAAAAGACGCAGGCCTCCTAATTGTCCCTAGAATTTCTAAGCAAACAGCTGGAGGCTGGGCTTTCTCCTATAGAGCTCCATTTTTATGGAATGTTCTGCCTACCCATGTGAGAGACGCAGACTCGGTCTCAACCTTTAAGTCTTTACTGAAGACTCATCTCTTCCGTGGGTCATATGATTGAGTGTAGTCTGGCCCAGGAGTGTGAAGGTGAACGGAAAGGCTCTGGAGCAACGAAATGCCCTTGCTGTCTCTGCTTGGCCGGTTCCCCTCTTTCCACTGGGATTCTCTGCCTCTAACCCCATTACAGGGGCTGAGTCACTGGCTTACTGGTGCTCTTTCATGCAGTCCCTAGGAGGGGTGCGTCACTTGTGTGGGTTGAGTCACTGATGTGATCTTCCTGTCTGGGTTGGTGCCCCCCTTTGGGTTGTGCCGTGGCGGAGATCTTTGTGGGCTATACTCGGCCTTGTCTCAGGATGGTAAGTTGGTGGTTGAAGATATCCCTCTAGTGGTGTGGGGGCTGTGCTTTGGCAAAGTGGGTGGGGTTATATCCTTCCTGTTTGGCACTGTCCGGGGGTATCTTCGGATGGGGCCACAGTGTCTCTTGACCCCTCCTGTCTCAGCCTCCAGTATTTATGCTGCAGTAGTTTATGTGTCGGGGGGCTAGGGTCAGTTTGTTATATCTGGAGTACTTCTCCTGTCCTATTCGGTGTCCTGTGTGAATTTAAATATGCTCTCTCTAACTGGCCACCCCTCATAGCCTGGTTCCTCGCTAGGTTTCTTCCTAGGTTTTGGCCTTTCTAGGGAGTTTTTCCTAGCCAACGTGCTTCAACACCTGCATTGCTTGCTGTTTGGGGTTTCAGGCTGGGTTTCTGTACAGCACTTTGAGATATCAGCTGATGTACGAAGGGCTATATAAATACATTTGATTTGATTTGATGTCCCAATGTTTCAGATTAGGATAGGACAAACTGGAATGTCCCGAGGGGAAAATAGTAATTTCGAGTCATACCTTTCATGTTTAGCCAGAACTATAATCATGTGGAAAGGGTAACTGCTGAAAACAATAGCAATATCATGGTGATGCATAGCAATGAGGTGATATGCCACCGCTAGACAATTATTAAAGTTCACAGCCATAAAATATTCATACTAATAGTCTATTCACAATAGACTGTTTATCTATGGTCATCATGCAATGACAACGTGTCCCTACTGTATTGCCATAACAGGCCTTACCGTTCTACATGGCAAGGTGCCAGACAAATATAATGAGACCATGGTTCTGTGCATTGCAGTACATTGGTTTGTATCTGCTTGGCTAAGCTATAGGGAGTAAATCAGAGTGCATTATAGGTCGCATCACAGCCTCTTATCTGTGATGTACTCCCTTTGTGGCATACTCGTTCTTCTATAAACCATCTAGAAGGTTTATGTCTTACATAAGCTATAAGCAGTCAACTAGAGTGAATTCACTGTCTCCCACCTGTGACGTACTCCTTGACCTCGTGAACTTTGCTGACAGGGTTGTTGTTCCGGAACATGTACAGGTTGAACGGCGCCGGGTCTTTCCCGACTCTCGTCCACGTCCCGATGTCTGGGGTGGTCCAGCGCCCCGCCGGGATGTCATAGTCCCGGTCCCCGAAATGCAGCAGGCGCGTCAAGGGATCGTAGAGACCCCCGTGGAAGCCGATCACCAGGACAAAGTCAGGGTTGGAGTCAAAGTAGACCTCGCCGTAGGCTGTGTACTGCACCTAGAAAAGAATCATGAAACACATTGAATAACGATCACCTCGCTGGATATGTAGATTTACATACTTTTAGATTTAGACTAGCTTTTATTTGATTCAATCCAACTAAGAACACATAGAGGATCGGGGACTGTACATGAGGCCTTTCCAACTGATCTGAAACCTTACCTGCTTCAGAAGAAGCCCATTACTACTGAACACTGCTAGAGGGGTTCCGGTGTTGTCACAGGCGATATAGAACTCCTCTCCGCTACTGATCTCCATGGCGAAGAGGTGTCCCTGCAGGTCGTAGTAGAGAGATGTGATCTCTGAGCTGCTGTGGTTGTAGACGTGAGTGATCCTGGTCGGGTAGTTCAGGTCTGCATAGAAGAACTGCAGGTGCTGGCCTAGGCTGGTTCTGGAGGCCACACGGCGGCCCAACCCGTCATAGCGGTACTGGATGGTCCAACTGTTGGGGGAAGGGAGGGAGGGAGGGAGAGAGAGAGATTTTACAATTAGGAAACATTACAAGAGTATTAATAGCAGTGAAGTATGAATTATTTGAAGCAATTTAGACATTTAAAACATACAAGAATTATCAGCAAACAACACAATACAAATTAAATCCAAGTTGGGTGTATGTTTACAGTGGGATATGGATGGTACAGTCCGGTAAGGCCACCAATCGTCCAACTAACCTGTTGCCTTTGCTGTAGACACGTTCCAGAAGGCCCTTGGAGTTGTACTCAAAGATCTCAGCTCCTCTCTGTCTCAGGAACCCATCATCGTCCAACCGGTACTGGACGTCCCCGAGCCGCGTGATGCGGTCTCGGAGGTCGTAGCGTAGCGGGGTGAGCCGGGCGCTGTTACCCGGGTTGAGCAGGTGGAGGTTGCCGTTCAGGTCGTAGTTGTAGCGCCACATCATCTTCTCGTTGAGGTAGACTGTCTGGAGCTGACCGTCCACGTCGTACTCGTAACCATACTTGGTCGTGTTGGCGAACGGTCCGATCTTGATCTCGCGTTTGGTTACCCGGCCCATGTTGTCATACTGGATGGTGATCCAGTACATGAGGGATCTGAAGATCTCGTACTGGATCTCCTTGATCCGCCCGTGGACGTCAAAGTGCTTGGTGTAAGTCATGACGGCCGTGGAGATGATCTGGTTGATGTCGTAGTAGATCACACCGAACTTTCCGAATTGTTCCACCTTCAAATCAAATCAAACTTTATTTAATTAAAGATCATTTAAATCACAAACACACTTTTAGTAAAATAATGAAATGTGTGAGAGAAAAAAAGCGAATAAAGATATAAATAAAATTATGTCTACATACATTTTTGGACTTTTAAATGAACTAAATATAGACATTGATTATTGAGCAATGTAACTTATGAATGTCTTACTCCATCAGAAAGGTTTTAAAAGGTTTTAGCTGGGCCTCCTAAGTGGCGCAGTGGCCTAAGACACTGCATCACAGTGCTAGCTGTGTCACTAGAGATTCTGGGTTCGAGTCCAGGCTCTGTCGCAGCCGGCCACGACCGGGAGACCCATGGGGTGGCCCAGTGTCGTCCGGGTTAGGAGAGAGTTTGGCCGGCAGCGATGTCCTTGTCCAATCGCGCACTTGCGACTCCTGTGGCGGGCCGGGCGCAGTGCACGCTGAAACGGTTGCCAGGTGCATGGTGTTTCTTCCGACACATTGGTGCGGCTGGCTTCCGGGTTAAGTGGACAGACATTGTGTCAAGAAGCAGCGCGGTTTGGTTAGGTTGTGATTCGGAGGATGAACGGGCCTCACCCGAGTCCGTACGGGAGTTGCAGTGATGAGACAAGACTGTAACTACTAATTGAATACCACAAAATTGGGGAGAGAAAGGGATAATAAAATACATTAAAAAAAGAAGGTTTTAGACGAAATTGAAGAACCTCACCTTCCCGGAGATGTCGTCAAACTGGTAGAGGTCGATGGGCAGCGGCGTCTCGTTGATGACAGCCTGCATGCTGGTGACCCGGAAGCTGTTGTCGTAGGTATAATCAAACCGTGCGTTCACCATGCCGTCCTCACTGAACCGGAAGATCTGCCGGTCCACCAACGGTCCAATCTGCCGGTACCGGATGGAACAGATGAACCCTTCGCTCTGGAGGTTCACCGTCTTCAGCACACCAGCTGTCTCGTCGTAGGTGAAGCTAACCCTCGTAGAATCATACAAGATCTCCGCCATTTTGTTCTGTCGTCGGTACTTGTAGAGAATTCTACGACCTGTTGATGTAGAAGTGGATGGTTATTCTGTGTACAACACCAACATCAATTCCTAGCAATATTTGTTGAATTGACAATACAGTTTTAGGTGAAGTTTTCCTAAACTTTCTGAAAATGTCTTTTTTTGTGATAAAAAATAAATAAAATACTTGATGACAGACGAGACAAGGACGTTAGACACACTCAACACATAACACAACCGTAGCAGCTCTGACAGTTGTCTGACCTGTCCCTAGGTGGGCCACTCTGAGGAGCTGTCCGTCTTCGCTGTAGTCGACGGTGACCGAGGCGTTGCTCTCAGGGGGGTTGTAAATGTTGCGATAGTAGCCCAGGGAGCGGATGGTCTGCATGGTGTGACGGGCCACCGAAGGCATGGTGACAGCAGACAGGCGGTCCAACAGGTCGTAGTCAAAGATGTACTGACGCTGGCTGTGGAGCAGGAGCACCATGGACTGGAGGGAGGAGGACGGAGGAGGGAGAGTGATGGGAGAATTGGAAGAGAGAAGAAGAAAGGAGAATGAGAGATGGGAGAGGAATGGGATAAAGGGAAGAGAGAATAAGAAAGGAGAATGAGGGAAGGGAGAGGAATGGGAGAAAGGGAAGAGAGAAGAAGAAAGGAGAATGAGGGAAGGGAGAGGAATGGGAGAAAAGGATGAGAGAAATAAGAATTTATTAACTCTAATGTACATTACAAATTCAAATGGAGCGCTAAACCAGGAATTAACATTCCATTTCCTGAAAGATTTTCTTTATTTTAATTGAGTTATCCTTGACCTCCCTCCCTCCCTCCCAGTCTCTAAACGCAGAACTCTGTTAAATGCACTTCACTGCATTAATTCTAAAGTGTTCTGTAATTATTGGCATTTGCTAGCACTCCTCTCCTTTCTTCTCCGCCCATGTGTGTGTGTGTGTGTGTGTGTGGAGTAGTGTAGGGTCTACCTACTAATCTCATAAAGGTAGGCACCAGTGGAAGTCACAATCACTTAGCCAAACAGCAGGTAATTAGCTACTTTGCATAGCGGCGGGGGGGAGAGTGGAAGTGGATGGTTACGTCTGAAATGGCACCCTGTTCCCTATGTAGTGCAATACTTTTGACCAGGGCCCATGGGGCTGTTGGTAAAAGTACTGCACTACTTAGGGAATCAGCTGCCATTTGTGACGCAGCGCTATGCTAGTTAGTGGATGGTTGGTCGTAATTTCAACAACAACATTTTTTACAGAAGAATGAGGCCCATAAGTAGGAAGCAGGAAGGTAAGGCTCAGAATAGATGAGCAGAGCGCATCTTAGTGAGTCAATAACAACAACAACTTCACTCCAGTCCCTCCAGGATTCTGATATGCATCTCTGGCTGTGTTGGTTTGTATCTGTATCTCTCTCTCTCTCTCTCTCTCTCTCTCTCTCTCTCTCTCTCTCGCTCTCTCTCTCTCTCTCTCTCTCTCTCTCTGACAGAAATCAGTCAATTGAAATACATTTATTAGGCCCTAATCTATGGATTTTACATGACTGGGAATGCAGATATGCATATGTTGGTCACAAATACCTTCAAAAAAATTATGTTTGGTCGTAGATCAGAAAACCAGTCAGTATCTGCTGTGACCACCATTTGCCTCGTGCAGCGTGACACATCTCCTTTGCATAGAGTTGATCAGGCTGTTGACTGTGGCCTGTGGAATGTTGTCCCACATGTCTGGTGAATATGCGGGCCATGGACGAACTGGGACATTTTCAGCTTCCAGGATTTGTGTACAGATCCTTGCGACATGGGCCCGTGCATTATCATGCTGAAACATGGAGGTGATGGCGGTGGATGAATGGCACGACAACGGGCCTCAGGATCTCGTCACGGTATCTCTGTGCATTCAAATTTGCATCGATAAAATGCAATTGTGTTCATTATATCTAGTTTATGCCTGCCCATAGCATAACCCCACCGCCACCATGGGGCACTCTGTTCACAACGTTGACATCAGCAAACCGCCAGCCCCCACGACGCCACACACATGGTCTGCGTTTGTGAGGCTGGTTGGACGTACCGCCAAAGTCTCTAAAACAACGTTAGAGGAAGGTTATGGTAGAGAAATGAACATTCAATTCCCTGGCAACAGCTCAGGTGGATATTCCTGCAGTCAGAATGCCAATTGCACGCTACCTCGAATTGGGACATCTGTGGCATTGTGTTGTGGGACAACATTTCTGGGATCCTTTATTTCAGCTGATGAAACATGGGACCAATACTTTACGTTTACATTTTTCTTCAGTGCAGTTTATTTGTCATTATGTAAACGTAACCTCTGGGATCGTCTCTACAGCTTGTCCTGGAAGTGAGAACGGAGAAAAGTTACTGCTACTCTGGAGAATTAGCTTGGGATCTCTATCTCTCTCTCTGTCCCACCCTCTCTCTCTCTCTCTGTCCCACCCTCTCTCTCTCTCTGTCCCACCCTCTCTCTTTCTCTATCTCTCTCCTTCTGTACTCTCCATCTTTCTATCTCTCTCTGTTCTCTCTGTGTTGTGTCCCTGTGGCCTCCCCATGCTGTCGAAACCCCGGCTCCAGCCTCCTCCTCTCCCCTGGGTCTCGTTTCCATAACTCTGGTCTTCACTAGTCCCTCTTAAGCCATCACTCTGTACACTAGCATCCACAAACAATGTCTATTTTATCTTCCTGCTGTTGCTCTCTCTCTCTCTCTCTCCCCCACCACCTCCTCTCCCCTCTCCCTATATATCCCTTACTACCTAAAGGGAATATGGTCCTTTTATAGAGCCTGTGCAGACTCCCTTGTATATTTTTCAAAGCATCTTTTCTGTTTTGACACTCATAGCTTTCAAGGGGGCCTTCAATGACTTTAGTGGCTTTTTATTTTATTTTCCACTGTTTTCATCTTCAGAAAATAACCTTGTGTTTTTTGTGCTGACAATGAAAATAGACGACTATCCCCACCACTAATCCTTTTATAGCAGGAGATGCACCGGTCTTTTGAACAGATTTGAACAGCTCGTCTATGGTTAAAGAGGGACAGAAAGTGGTTGTGTTTGTGTGTGTGGGTAAAGCCGTGAGACTCACGGTGTAGTTAGCAGCTGACGCTGTAATGCCAGGGTGTAGGAACACTGCTCTTCAGCACACAGCGGAGTGGAGTTTAAGAGGGACAGTTTGACAGCAAACAAAGTGGCGCTGCGTTTGACATTGACCATATCGGTTCAGCTACTCACTAAAACACTAGTTGGGATGCATTTGATCGGTGATGCAAGTCTATTCACACTAAGTCCTCAACTACTTTTTCACAATGTTTTCATTGTCAATATGGGGTGTTTGCTGGTGTTGCTGATCATGGCACCAGAGTGTGTGTATGTGTGTGTGGATGTGGGTTTTTCAACTGGCAGCACGTTCCCCAACTGGCAGCACGTTCCCCAACTGGCAGCACGTTGCCCAACTGGCAGCATGTTCCCCAACTGGCAGCACATTCCCCAACTGGCAGCACGTTCCCCAACTGGCAGCACGTTTTCTGAGCAATTTTTTAAATCTTTTTTTTTAAAATTGTTGAACATAAAAGAGAGTAAAAACACCAGGAAATCGTCTCCAAGTGATTTTAATTGAAGAAATCTGTTCCCACGTATAATAGAGAGAAGCCTGATCGTATATAAATCTAGGCAAGGTTTGAAATGATGATGTTTTAGTCAAACATTATATCTGTTTGGGCTTCTTGCGATCAATTTGTCAACAAATCATTTGGAATTATGTTCCGGCCCCCTGACCATCCGGTCCAGAAAAGAATTTGCCCGCGGCTGAATCTAGCCGATCCTCCTTCCTCTAGTTCCTACCTTATCCAGGTATGTAAAACTCCAGGTCTTTCCATCGGCGAACACTCGGGACACAATCCTCCCTTGACCATCGTACTCCACCCTCTCGGTGGTGGGACCCCTCTGTAGGCTGGTCACCTGCCCCGTGCTGGAGTAAGTAAGGTTGACTGACAGCAGCTTACTGCTGGGGACCCACAGAGTAGGGTGGCCCTGGGTGTCATACACGATCTTTAGCAGGAACTTCCTGTGGTCGTCGTAGATCTTTTCTGTCCGGAGAGTTCGGTCGTAATCCACCGAGAGAAGGTTTCTACCGTTCACCTTGAGAGAAAAGAAGAAGGGTTGGACAGTTTTAGCTTAAATATTGTACAAATACAATAAAAAGGTTTGCAGTCTAAGGAGTAATGTTTATTAACAATACATTATTTCGACTTTATTTACATGAGGACAGATTGTTGAACTTTAAAAACAAAAAGCTAACAAACACACAGGAGAAATGATGAAACTGTGAACTGAACCGGCTTTCAAAGTCAATTCCCGACACAGAACTATTTATCGCCTCCCAATGACCCCGTTGTTTGTTTAAACCGCTGTTTACCGTGATCGATTCTCAAGAACGACACTAAATTCATTTAAGGGATTATTAGCATTCGATTAGCCGTTATTGTGAAGGGAGTTTCATTAATGTGAGAGACTGGCTGGCGTGTGTTCAAACTCTTGCTTTTGACTGCTTTCATAAATTACCCCCCCCTAGGAATTCAGCGAGGTGGAGAGACAGAGAGAATGAGAGAGAGAAAGAGAGCGAGAGAGTGAGAATAATATGGTGATGGTAACCATGCAGAGTCTCTCTCTCAGCCTATTGGGAGCTGAGACTCATTTGAAGATGACAGGGGCCTTCGGAATGCCGCCGAGACACACCGAAATACTAGCCAACAGAACGTGACCCCGGCCTCAATTTATTCCCCATAAGAAAGCATGTCATTTCCTGCTGGGATGGATGCCGTGGGGACACCCACCTAGCCTACCTGCCCGCTCCCCCCTTCAGGTTTTCATGTTGCCAGCAAAACGAGGGAACGAGAAAAAGAACGAGGGAAAGAAAACAGCGGAAGGGATGTCAATATGGCCTTCATGTGTTTTTTGTAAGCGAAGGCCCCTGATTCCTCCTGGACATTCTTCAGTAATGAGACGAGGAGGCTGAGATCCAGACAGAAATGGCACGAGTCCCAAATGCCACCCTATTCTCTACATAGTGCATGTACAGTGTCCCTATGGGTCTTGGTCAAAAGTAGTGCACTGTATAGGGAATAGGGTGCCATTTGGGACATACAGAGAGCAGTCTTTGGAGAGAGAGATGAAGAAAGACACTGGAAGGAGGAGTGGGCTATACCTTGGAGACCAGCCCTCTTCTCTGACAGAGGGAACGGCTCAGAATATGCAACCCCACCATTAGATGTAGCAGGACGTGTGTGTTTGTGTCGTGTGTGTCCCATCCATGTGTGTGTCCCATTAGCTTTAGTTCACATACAGGAGGCATCAGATATGGGAATTAGGGAATTAACCCTTGACGAGTCAGCAGGAAAACAAAAGTACACCTTTTCCTTTGTTGGGTAGATGGTAATGACTTTCAGATATTGTCTTTGATGTTGGAGGAGACGAAACGTTGCGGCGATAATGCATCGTCGCCCCTCGCTAACCGCTGACAAACTGTCACTAATTTGTCTCACTGTCACTAATAGTCTCACTCCCTTGCAGTGGTTAAATCCATATCGTAGTTAGCAACAAACCTCGACCAAGACCCGTCCTATATTGTAGCCTATGTTTGAATGATGTCATGGTAAAAACGAGAAGGAAGTGGCAGCCAAAGATCTGACTAAATCATCTCAGAGGGAAGAGAGAGGCTGTGAAACCCCAACTGTTAGAATCCACATCAGAAACCCCTAGACAGATAGTAATGATGTTTTAATCAGCGATGCTCGCTGGGAAGTGTGTGAAAGGTGCCAAGCTGCTACAGCCCAAAAAGGAAAAATAGACCCCCAACCTCCACATCTGCCAACAAAACAAAATGGCAGCTCCTCTCATAAGCCTTATGCCTTAACCCTAAATCAAGACAAAATACCTCATTTACCGCTTATATTTAGACGATATAGCTAATTGACTTTGCAGTTTAAACAAAACAACAGTCAAACTAAAATGGCCGCCACACTGCCTTCTCACCCTGAGCTTCCTCCCGAACACGATGACTTTCCCCCGGGTCTGCTCTTTGCGGAAGCGCCACTCCACCAGGTTCTGCCCGTTCTCCCCGGGCAGCGTCATGTTCCTCCGTGCCACCGTGGGGTTGGCAGCGCCCGCCAGGATGTGGGGCTCCGTCTGGTAGTGTGTGTCCATCCCGTTGGCATAGATCACCCTCAGAGAGTGGTCGTAGCCCACCTGGTAGCTGTTCCTTAGCTGGTCTGTGGTGGAGAGAAAGTTTAATTCCATGAAGACAATAACAAAGAATAGAAACTGGGTGGTTGAATGCTGATTGGCTGACAGCCGGGGTATATCAGGCCGTATACCACGGGTACGACAGAACATGTATTTTTACTGCTCTAATTACGTTGGTAACCAGTTTACAATAGCAATAAGGCACCTTGGGGTTTGTGGTACATTGCCAATATACCACGGCTAAGGGTTGTATATCCAGCCACTCCACGTTGCGTCATGCTTAAGAACAGCGTGGTATAGCCGTGGTATATTGGTCGTATACCACACCCTCTCGGACCTTATTGCTTAAATAAGAAACATCTGATTTCAGATTTGAGAACCCCATTCCCCCTTCTGTTTTATAAAGGATGGAAGATTCCTATGTTGGGTCTGCATTGATAGAACCCTTCAAGGCTCCTCTCCTCTCCTCTCCTGTCTTTTCTTCTCCAGTCCTCTTCTTTCCTCTCATCTCCTCTGCTCTCCTCCTCTCCTGTCCTCTCTCCTCATCTCCTGTCCTTTCCTCTCCTTTGCTCTCCTCCTCTCATCTCCTCTGCTCTCCTCCTCTCCTCTCACCTCCCCTCCTATTCTATCCTTTCCTCTCCTCTCCTTTCCTCCTCTCCTGTCCTTTCCTCTCCTCTCCTCTCATCAACTCTCCTCTGCTCTCCTCCTATCTCCTCTCCTTTCCTATCATCTGCTCTCCTCCTCTCCTCTCCTTTCCTCTAATCTCATTTCCTCTCCTGTCCTTTCCTCTCCTCTCCTTTGCTCTCCTCCTCTCATCTCCTCTGCTCTCATCTCCCCTCCTATTCTATCCTTTCCTCTCCTCTCCTCCTCTGCTGTCCTTTCCTCTCCTGTCCTGTCCTTTCCTCTCATCTCCTCTCCTCTGTACTCCTCCTCTCCTTTCTCCTCCTATCCTCTCCTCTCCTTTCTCCTCCTATCCTTTCCTCTCCTCTCCTATCCTCTCCTCTCTCCTCCTCTCCTGTCATTTCCTCTCCTCTCCTTTGCTCTCCTCCTCTCATCTCCTCTGCTCTCCTCCTCTCCTTTCTCCTCCTATTCTATCCTTTCCTCTCCTCTCCTCCTCTCCTGTCCTTTCCTCTCCTCTCTCCTCCTATCCTCTCCTCTCCTTTCCTTTCCTCTCCTCTGCTCTCCTCCTCTCCTGTCCTTTCCTCTCATCTCCTCTCCTCTGCTCTCCTCTGCTCTCCTCCTCTCCTGTCCTTTCCTCTCCTCTGCTCTCCTCCTCTCCTGTCATTTCCTCTCCTTGCCTCTCCTATCATTTCGTCTCCTTGCCTCTCCTATCATTTCCTCTCTTCTCCTCTTATTTTATCTCCTCTCTTCTCCTCTTATTTTATCTCCTCTCTTCTCCTCTTCTCTTCTCCTCCCCTGTCCTCTCTTCTCCTCTCCACTCCACTCCTCTGTCTACAAACAGACAGCTACTGTTGTATGATTAAGTATATTGATCTCTGAGCTGTCTTTATTTTATGACCTCTTTAATAATGAAAGGGGATCAGGGATTAATGCCCATTGAGTAATTGGTGAAGTCATTAGTATTGTGTTGACGTTCGACTAATCAATGCTGTTGGTTATCAATGTGGCTCATTAAAATTCATGACTGGTATTCACAAAGTTGAGACACACACACT
The DNA here is from genome assembly GCF_002021735.2 of Oncorhynchus kisutch. NCBI lineage: Eukaryota > Metazoa > Chordata > Actinopteri > Salmoniformes > Salmonidae > Oncorhynchus > Oncorhynchus kisutch. The sequence continues at coordinate 54,110,641 of NC_034185.2, forward strand.
CACACACACACACACACACACACACACCTCCCCACCTCTACTTACCCTGGACCAGAGTGTAGAAGGAGTCGATGGAGGAGAGGTTAGTGGTGATGCTGACGTCCTCGTCGCGGCCAGACGTCTCAATGTCCACCGTGATGGCCCCGGTCATGTCCCCGTGCAGGTTGGTCACCACCCCCGTAGGGAACGTCACGTTGGTTAGACGACCTTCACTGTCATAACTGGAGGGGAGGGAGAAAGAAAGAAAGAAAGATAGGGGAAGAAGAGAAAGAGAGAGGGAGAGAGAGGGGAGAAGACAGACAGAGAGAGAGAGAGAGAGAGAGAGAGAGAGAGAGAGAGAGGAGAGAAGATAGAGAGAGGAGAGAAGACAGAGAGATAGAGAGGAGAGAAGATAGAGAGAGGAGAGAAGACATAGAGATAGAGAGGAGAGAAGATAGAGAGAGGGAGAGAGAGGGGAGAAGAGAGAGAAGACAGAGAGAGGGATAGAGAGAGAGGGGAGAAGAGAGAGAGAGGAGAGAAGACAGAGAGAGGAGAGAAGAGAGAGAGAGGAAAGAAGACAGAGAGAGGGGAGAAGAGAGAGAGGAGTGAAGAGAGAGAGGGGAGAAGAGAGAGAGAGAGGAGAGAAGACAGAGAGAGGGGAGAGAAGACAGAGAGAGGGGAGAAGAGAGAGAGAGGAGAGAAGACAGAGAGAGGGAGAGCGAGGGGAGAAGAGAGAGAGAGAGGAGAGAAGACAGAGAAAGGGAGAGAGAGGGGAGAAGAGAGAGAGAGGAGAGAAGACAGAGAAAGAGGGGAAAAGACAGAGAGTGGGAGGGGAGAAGACAGACAGAGAGAGAGAGAGAGAGAGGAGAGAAGACAGAGAGATAGAGAGGAGAGAAGATAGAGAGAGGAGAGAAGACATAGAGATAGAGAAGAGAGAAGATAGAGAGAGGGAGAGAGAGGGGAGAAGAGAGAGAGAGAGGAGAGAAGACAGAGAAAGGGAGAGAGAGGGGAGAAGAGAGAGAGAGGAGAGAAGACAGAGAAAGAGGGGAAAAGACAGAGAGTGGGAGGGGAGAAGAAAGAGGGAGAGAGAGGGGAGAAAGCAGAGGGAACGAGAGGGGAGAAGACAGAGGGAGAGAGAGATAGAGGGGAGAAGACAGAGGGAGAGAGAGAGAGAGAGAGGGGAGAAGACAGAGGGAGAGAGAGAGAGAGGGGAGAAGAGAGAGAGAGGAGAGAAGACAGAGAGAGGAGAGAAGAGAGAGAGAGGAAAGAAGACAGAGAGAGGGGAGAAGAGAGAGAGGAGTGAAGAGAGAGAGAGGGGAGAAGAGAGAGAGAGAGGAGAGAAGACAGAGAGAGGGGAGAAGAGAGAGAGAGGAGAGAAGACAGAGAGAGGGGAGAGCGAGGGGGAGAAGACAGAGAAAGGGAGAGAGAGGGGAGAAGAGAGAGAGAGGAGAGAAGACAGAGAAAGAGGGGGAAAAGACAGAGAGTGGGAGGGGAGAAGAAAGAGGGAGAGAGAGGGGAGAAAGCAGAGCGAAACGAGAGGGGAGAAGACAGAGGAGAGAGAGAGAGAGGGGAGAAGACAGAGGGAGAGAGAGAGAGAGGGGAGAAGACAGAGGGAGAGAGAGAGAGAGGGGAGAAGACAGAGGGAGAGAGAGAGAGGGGAGAAGACAGAGGGAGAGAGAGAGAGAGAGAGGGAGAAGACAGAGGGAGAGAGAGAGAGAGGGGAGAAGACAGAGGGAGAGAGAGAGAGAGAGAGAGAGAGAGGGGAGAGAAGAGGGAGAGAGAGAGAGAGAGAGAGAGAGAGAGAGAGAGAGAGAGAGAGAGGGAGAAGACAGAGGGAGAGAGAGAGAGAGGGGAGAAGACAGAGGGAGAGAGAGAGAGGGGAGAAGACAGAGGGAGAGAGAAGAGAGAGAGAGAGAGGGGAGAAGACAGAGGGGAGAGAGAGAGAGAGGGGAGAAGACAGAGGGAGAGAGAGAGGGGAGAAGACAGAGGGAGAGAGAGAGAGGGGAGAAAAAGAGGAAATATATATGGAATTGTTTTAAGAATGAAAAGAAAGAAACATTTAGCTATTTGATTTTAAATTTTAAGACCCCTTGAAGTATCCCCAAAAATATACATGTTTATCTTTACTGGTATTAGCCCATACAAACACACTGAATAACAGATTCACTACATGGAACAGATTTGTTTGTTTTGAAGTGTCCCTCCTATATCTGAGAGAAAGATTGTTGTTTGTTTTTGTACATGTATTTAAGGCTGCTGGTTTGTACGAGGGGATTGGGGTCAGGGTTTGGGTTCAGACTCAGAGGCAGTCTTTTTGGCAAGGGCTCTGTGGTAAAAGTTTGGGGCTATAGAAGCTGAATGATCACACTGGCCTAGCTGACTAGGGCCTCTGCTGTCCCATTATGGCTGGAGGTCTATTTTGGTGCCTGGAGGCAGTGTCAGCGTGTGTGTGTGTGTGTGTGTGTGTGTATGTATGTGTGTGTGTGTGTGAGTGTGTGTGTGTGTGTGTGTGTATGTGTGTGTGTGTGTGTGTGTGTGTGTGTGTGTGTGTGTGTGGTGTGTGTGTGTGTGTGTGTGTGTGTGTGTGTGTGTGTGTGTGTGAGTGTGTGTGTGTGTGTGTATGTGTGCGCGCGTGTGTGTGTGTGTGCGTGCGTGCTAGCCTACTATCACATTTAGCGAGAGATGTAGTGACAGCCCTGTGTCTGCTGGTGTATGTCTGCTCTGGGAGTAACAAGCACTTTATGACTCTCTCTGTCTCGCACTCTTCTCTCTCCTCCCTCTGTTCTCTCTTTCCCTCTCTCCCTCCATTTTTACATATTTCCTCCATGGTGACAGTGGGTGTGGCTCCCAGATGAGCTCCCCTCCAAGCATGACACACACACACACACTGCATAATTTACAACTATTCCTCCATGTGTTGGAACGTGGTGCAAGCACAAGGTGAAACGGAACGGAAAGTTTTATATAAAGATTTCCCCTGAGTTGTGTGGTGTGTGTGTATGTATGGGAGGGAGTGTGTGTGTGTATGTGTGTATGTGACAGGGTTTTGCTGAGAAGGCATTGTTCAGCCCCTGCCTTACTAATACTGATCAGATGGAAGTGCAGAAAAGATGGCTGCTGGCTTTATAGTATACACACAGCCAATCACTAGAAGATATAGGATGATGAAGGACATCTTTGTGTTGTAAGAGTTAGGACTTAAGGGACAAGGGACACTCACAAAAATGGGGACACTGACACTTCCTTACACAGTCTGAGGGTACATCAGAGGGAGATATACTTCTCTTATAGCAGCGTTCTCAAAAAAAACAGTGGGGCAGTCAGATAGTCATTCAAATAGTCAGTCATATAGTCAGTTAGATAGTCAGTCATATAGTCAGTTAGATATTCAGTCATATAGTCAGTCATATAGTCAGTCATATAGTCAGTTAGATAGTCAGTCATAGAATCAGTCAGATAGTCAGTCAGATAGTCAGTCATATAGTCAGTCGGATAGCCAGTCAGATAGCCAGTCAGATAGTAATTCAGATAGCCAAGTCAGATAGTCAGTCATATAGTCAGGCAGATAGCCAGGCAGATAGCAGGTCAGATAGTCAGTCAGATAGTCAGTCAGATAGTCAGTCATATAGTCATTCAGATAGCCATTCAGATAGCCAAGTCAGATAGTCAGTCATATAGTCAGTTAGATAGTCAGTCATATAGTCAGTCATATAGTCAGTCATATAGTCAGTTAGATAGTCCGTCATAGAATCAGTCAGATAGTCAGTCAGATAGTCAGTCATATAGCCAGTCAGATAGCCAGTCAGATAGTAATTCAGATAGCCAAGTCAGATAGTCAGTCATATAGTCAGGCAGATAGCCAGGCAGATAGCAGGTCAGATAGTCAGTCAGATAGTCATTCAGATAGCCAGTCAGATAGTCAGTCAGATAGCCCGTCAGTCAGGTAGTCAGTTAGATAGTCGATCGGATAGTCAGATAGTCAGTCAGATAGTCAATCAGATAATCAGTCAGATAGTCAATCATATAGTCAGTCAATCAGATAGTCAGTCAACCAGATAGTCAATCAGATAGTCAGTCAATCAGATAGTCAGTCAATCAGATAGTCAGTCAATCAGATAGTCAGTCAGATAGTCAAATAGTCAGTCAGATAGTCAGTCAGATAGTCAGATAGCCAGTCAGATAGCCAGTCAGATAGCCAGTCAGATAGCCAGTTAGATAGTCAGATAGTCAATCAGATATTCATTCAGATATTCATTCAGATAGCCATTCAGATAGTCAAGTCAGATAGTCAGTCAGATAGTCAGTCAGATAGTCAATCAGATAATCAGTCAGATAGTCAGTCAATCAGATAGTCAGTCAATCAGATAGTCAGTCAATCAGATAGTCAGTCAATCAGATAGTCAGTCAATCAGATAGTCAGTCAATCAGATAGTCAGTCAATCAGATAGTCAGTCAGATAGTCAGATAGGCAATCAGTCAGTCAGATAGTCAGTCAGCCAGTCAGATAGTCAGTTAGATAGTCAGTCAGATAGTCAGTCAGTCAGTCAGATAGTCAGTCAGTCAGTCAGATAGTCAGTCAGATAGTCAGTCAGTCAGTCAGATAGTCAGTCAGATAGTCAGTCAGTCAGTCAGATAGTCAGTCAGATAGTCAGTCAGTCAGTCAGATAGTCAGTCAGATAGTCAGTCAGATAGTCAGTCAGATAGTTAGTGAGATAGTCAGTCAGATAGTCAGTCAGATAGTCAGTCAGTCAGTCAGTCAGAATGGAGCCCCAAGTCTTTGCTGGTCAGTAAGTACTACTTACTCATAGAAGGTGGTCCATCCTATCTGTATGGTCTTGGTGGCGAGCAGCCCACTGTTGCCGTGGTAGGTGAACAGCACCAGCTCCTGTCCCTGGGCTGTCAGTGTCTTCAACCCGCCATTGGTCCCGATTGTCAGCCAGATCACCTGGTTGTCCGGGGCAACGATCCGCACCGGCATCCGGTTGGGGTCGCGGCGGATCCTCAAGGTGTTGCCACTACTATCCGTCACGGCTGTAACGTCCTCCTCGTTGCTATAGCTGAAGTTGTACTTGTAGTCCCCGGTGACGAGAGACATGGTGAACTGGTGGGTTCCGTTGGAATCAAACACGTAGAGCTCCTGGGACGACGGCGAGGCCACCTCGAAGGAGCCCGGGCCGGACACGGCGGAGCCCGACGGCGGTTGGTTGCGGCGGACGGCGCGGATGCGGATGTTGCCCAGGTCGGCCACGTAGAGCGTACCGTCGGGCGAGACGACCAGCGAGGAGGGCGAGTTGAGGCGGGCGTCTTTGGCGTAGCCGTCGCCCGTCTGGTAGCAGTCGCAGTTGGCGTCGTTCTTGCAGTCGCAGTCGGACAGAGCTCCGGCCAAGGGTGTGATCTCGCCGTCCGTGGACACCTACATTTACATGTAAAGTTGAATCATTTAGCAGAATGCTTACAATCAGTGCAACGAGGGTGAAACAAGGACTTAACAATCATTGAAAGGTATTCAAAATAGGCACCATCTGCAAAAACAGTGCCAGCATGAACGGCAAATACAACAGTTCGTTGTTCTTGGTCTTTTTCCCCTCTTCGTTTGCATCTCATGACATATCATTGTACTATATTACAGGACTATATGACCTGGCGGATGCGGTGTATCTTCTTCTCATCAGTCTCGGCGATGTAGAGCACGCCACTGTAGGAGAGGGCGATGGCGGCAGCTCCCTCCAGCATGGTCTGCACCGCCCGCTTGCCCAGCGTGTATTCTATACCCGGCACCTGGCAGTGCATGGGGCGTCCCGCCACGATGCGCACCTGTTGGGACACAGCAACAACACTAGTCAAAGAGGCGGCCAGTATCTTGGCCAAGGCTTATTCAGCCCCAATGGGTCGGTGCATCCTTCCATCTCGCCTTACCCATCATGCATTGTTCCCACTACCAGCATGAACGTATTTGTGTATGTAATAGAAGTGTTTCTATGTGGGAGTGTGATGGTCACCTGTCTGTTCTCAGTGATCTGCAGCACCACGTTGTTGTCCAGGACATAGATGGAATTATCCATGGGGTTGATGGCCAGAGCTGTGGGCCACTCCAGACGAACCTACAGCAGAGCAGAGATTTGATTTGATTTATTAGGATCCTCATTATCCAACGCCAAGGGTGACAGCTGGGGTCTGACACGTAACCAAAAAGACATTACAGACCCAAAAACACTAAACAATTTACATCCACTTAAAGGAGAAGAAAAATAAATCAACCAGAACCTTTATTAGCCTGAAGGGGTGAAAACTATCTGCAAACGTTCCGTAAAGATGACAGAAACAAACAAATCAACCCACAAACACAGAACAGATGAGATGTGAGTCTAGTGCTGCTTTGCACACCTCCGGTCCCACTCTACCCCCTCCTTCTACCCCTCTACCCCCTCCTTCCACCCCTCTACCCCCTCTTTCCACTCCTCTACCCCCCTCTACCCACTCCTTCCACCCCTCTACCCCCTCCTTCCACTCCTCTACCCCCTCCTTCCACTCCTCTACCCCCCTCTACCCCCTCCTTCCACCTCTCTACCCCGTCCTTCCACCCCTCTACCTCCTCCTTCCACCCCTCTCCCCCCTCCTCCCACTCCTCTACCCCCCTCTCTCCCCTCCTCCCCCTCTGAGCGTCTGGCTGTGACACTGATGAAGAAGGATCCTTTACTTCTCAGGACTTATACATTGTGTGCTTCACTCTGATTCAATTTAAATCAGCCACCGGGTCATTTACTATATTTTAAGACAAACACACACACACACACACACACACACACACACACACACACACACACACACACACACACAAACACTGCGAATTGATGCGTTCCCTCATCGCCTGAGGGAAGCAACTCTCTGCTGGCAAAACAAAGAGGAGAGAGAAAGAGAGACGTAAACGTTAAAGTTTTATTGTCTAAACGAGACTTCTCTCTCATTCTCTTTCTACCTGTAGAGGAGCAGGGTATGCAGGCGGACAAAATGTGATGGTAAAGATGATATGAAGAGAACACACACACTCCCGCCCCCCAGCACGACCCCCCAAAACACACACACTTCTGCACCATTAGTGTTGTAGAGCTCCGGGCACAGCGGTAGTTTAGGGACCTGTCGTCTTCACCCCACCCCCGACCCTAAGCGACCTGGCAGGTTAAGCACCTCAGCAGAGGACCATTAAAAGGTAATGACGCTTTTAGCCTTCTGCTTGACCACATGAAAGCTCTTCCCTGCCAGTTACAGGCCATACATTATACATGGCTAAAGCTGCACTATAAAGAGCCACTATTTGGTACCATGCAGTGACTGGAAGACAGACTGTGTTTCTTACTTCGCCTCTCAAAGTGCTACAAATACTTAACCCTGCTTTTCCCCCCTGTGGAAATGGAAGTGGAGGAAAGTTGAGGAAAATGAAATGACAACAGAGCGTTCCTGTCTAATCAGATGCACAAAAACATCAGAGAGAGCTGGAGAGAGAGAGTTGGAGAGAGAGAGCTGGAGAGAGAGAGTTGGAGAGAGAGAGCTGGAGAGAGAGAGCTGGAGAGAGAGAGTTGGAGAGAGAGAGCTGGAGAGAGAGAGTTGGAGAGAGAGAGCTGGAGAGAGAGAGCTGGAGAGAGAGAGTTGGAGAGAGAGAGCTGGAGAGAGAGAGCTGGAGAGAGAGAGTTGGAGAGAGAGAGCTGGAGAAAGAGAGTTGGAGAGAGAAAGCTGGAGAGAGAGAGTTGGAGAGAGAGAGTTGGAGAGAGAGAGCTGGAGAGAGAGAGTTGGAGAGAGAGAGCTGGAGAGAGAGAGTTGGAGAGAGAGAGCTGGAGAGAGAGAGCTGGAGAGAGAGAGCTGGAGAGAGATTGTTGGAGAGAGAGAGCTGGAGAGAGAGAGTTGGAGAGAGAGAGCTGGAGAGAGAGAGTTGGAGAGAGAGAGTTGGAGAGAGAGCTGGAGAGAGAGAGCTGGAGAGAGAGAGCTGGAGAGAGAGAGTTGGAGAGAGAGAGCTGGAGAGAGAGAGTTGGAGAGAGAGAGCTGGAGAGAGAGAGCTGGAGAGAGAGAGCTGGAGAGAGATTGTTGGAGAGAGAGAGCTGGAGAGAGAGAGCTGGAGAGAGAGAGAGTGTTATAGCCTTGAAAGCACTGAGGCAAGAGATGTCGGGGACTCACCTCTCTACAGTACAGTATGTGTATGGGAACATTTTATTTCATACCCCCGCCATGTTGAGGTGACAGTGGTTGGAAGTTGCAGTGTAACACGTGGATGTGTTTCTGCTGCCTGTTTTAACTGACACAGAGCTGTCTTCGGTTTGTTTTTGCTCCATTGAGTCCAAGGCTGCTTCCCGAATGGCACCCTGTTCCCTATTTAATGCACTATCTAGGGAATAAGGTGCCATTTGGGACGCGGGCAGACTTCTTCTCCCTCCCTGGCTGGCTGCGCTACACTGTGTCTCTTCCCCATTCTTCCCCCCTGGACACAAGGGTACTGCATATATGTTCCTCTCTGAATAACTCAACTCTGTGTTTCTCTCTCTCTTTGTCACTGGGGACTCTCTCCCTCGCTCTGTGATTGTGACCGTGCAGAGGAGAAGAGGATGGGAAGGAGGAGGAGTGAGTCCAAAGAAGAAAGGAAGAGAGGGATGGAGAGAAATGATCTGAGCGAATCTGTCTCTGGGATTTAACAGTCTGTTTTGAGAGACGGGGAATCGGAGGAAGTGAGGTATAGCGAGGACTGATATAGGGATAGCTCAGGGCACGCACACGCACGCACACACACACACACACACACACACACACACACACACACACACACACACACACACACACACACACACACACACACACACACACACACACACACACACACACACACACACACACACACACACACGCACACACACACACACACTCTGATCTAGCTAGCAGTGGAAGGCACAGGGGACTCAGAGACAACACACCAAATACCTGACTTGCCCACACTGGTTATGCATTACATTAGTTCAGAACACTGTCAATGTACTGTCAGTCAGAAAACTGACATTCTCTTGGGCTCTCAGTTTGGCAACAAACATCAACGAAACTACCACCATCTAGACAGCACCATTAGTAGCCTATCACTCAAGATAACCCACTTCAGTGCTTCCCTAAAGCTCAAAATAGCCCATTCTGATTGGATAATCCAGGAGAAGCGCCTAGTAAGACCTCCAATAGGGGAGGCCACTTTCAGGAACAGTATTATGATTGACACATCCTATTCCCTCATAATCCTCAGATGATTCCTGTCTTTCAACAATAAAGTGAGATCCAAACTGGACCCTGAAATATCTGGAGTTGGATTTGGCCCTTAGAATGAGCTGAGGCTGAGGGCCATAGTGCTGTCTGGGGTTGGGGTCAGTTCCATTTCAATTTGGCAATTCAGGAAGTGAACAACTGTAGAACTTCAATTAGACGCTGAGTTTCAAATTATAACCTGTCCCTTTTAATAGCTGAGCAACTGCACACATTTCAGCAAATACAAGCCTGGTTCAAAGAAACGCCGGGTCTGAATGAATTGCTTATGAGGTTACCATGAATTACCATGAATTACCATGAATTGTTTATGAGGTTACCATGAATTACCATGAATTGTTTATGAGATACCATGAATTACCGTGAATTGTTTATGAGGTTACCATGAATTACCATGAATTACCATGAATTGTTTATGAGGTTACCATGAATTACCATGAATTGTTTATGAGATACCATGAATTACCATGAATTGCTTATGAGGTTACCATGAATTACCATGAATTACCATGAATTGTTTATGAGGTTACCATGAATTACCATGAATTGTTTATGAGATACCATGAATTACCATGAATTGTTTATGAGGTTACCATGAATTACCATGAATTACCATGAATTGTTTATGAGGTTACCATGAATTACCATGAATTGTTTATGAGGTTACCATGAATAACCATGAATTGTTTATGAGGTTACCATGAATAACCATGAATTGTTTATGAGGTTACCATGAATAACCATGAATTGTTTATGAGGTTACCATGAATAACCATGAATTGTTTACAAGGTTTAATGTTTGATTCGTTACATTGGATAATTCAGTAATGACTCGAAAAATTATGATAATCATCAACTTATATTGCCAATAAGAAACTGCTAGCCATTGGCTGCTAACAGCTGAGAACTGCTAGCTAACTGACAAGCACAAAAACAGTCAAGAGCTTTGAGAGTACAGAGCCCTAGAAATCGGCAGAACCGACGAAAATGCATAAGGAAAAGTCTTGAACTTTTTAGGTATAATGAGACCAAAGAAACGTGACACAGTGTGTAGTTGATAACACATTAGTGCAGGAAATGTGCAAATGAGCAAAAGCTGTGTGCACTAAGGAAATAGACTCAAATGAAAGCATGTCTCCAATAAGCACCTGCTGTTTTTAGTTGTTTAAGCAAATAAACACCCAGGCTATTAATTGAAGTTTTATAGTCAAAATGAAACTTTTCTCATTGTGTAATTTCAGTTTACTTCCTGAATTGGTTGAATTGAAATGGAATCGTCCCCAACCCTGGCCCTGTACCCTACGCCATAGGGTAGAGTTCAGCTGTGTCGGTTGACTGGGGGCAGGTTTGGGGTATAGCGAGCGGCCAGCAGGGGGAGCTTAAGGCCTTTAATAGGGGGCACGGCCACTCAGTAGGGGAGAACACAACACACACTGGCTGGTTCTCTCAGATGAGACAACACCCCTGTCAATACTAGCCAGTCACACCATCTACAACACAGAGTCTATATGGACTGAGTATATATTGCCAAATTAGCACTTTGATGGTTTCAGAGTGCTTTATATAGTAAGGGTGACAGAACCATGTTTGTATATGTATGGCTCTGAACGATGACTCAGGGCCGCCATTAAGATAAAGTGAGTCCAGCAAACACTGGGGGTTTGGTGTGTGTTCGTGTTCAGGTGGATGTCCCTGTGTGCATGTGACCCACCTGTCTGATGTGCATGCTGGTGTCACAGGTCAGGGGTCGTGCTGAGTTGAGGTCGTTGGAGCCCAACAGGGTGGAGATGATCCCGTTACGATCCACCTTCCTGATCATGGTTCCGTCTACGAAGTAGATGTACCCGTTCTTATCTACCGTAATACCTGGAGTAGCGGGACAGAGGGAAAGGAAGGAGATTTAGTAGAAGTAGATGTACCCGTTCTTATCTACCGTAATACCTGGAGTAGCGGGACAGAGGGAAAGGAAGGAGATTTAGTAGAAGTAGATGTACTTGTTCCCATCTACCGTAATACATGGAGTAGAAGCAAAGAGGGTTACGTGCACATTCACACAGACATACTATACGCACATACACACACACACACCCATGCACACGCATGCGCGCGCACACAGCACCTGCCAGCCTGTGTATGTACAACGTGTTCGTGTGTATGAGTGTGTGTGTGTATGAGTGTGGCTTGGGCATTTTTCAGGTCACTGCAGAAGGAAGCACCCTGTGAATAATTCACATTTTGATGTCTAGTAGTGAATTATTTCACAGGGCAGAAGAGGAAGGGAGGAGGGAAAATAATCAATTTTCAGCACCGTCTCTGCATTTTAAAACCACCCCAAAATAAGAACAATAGAATATTTGGGGGACGGGAGCCTAGAAGAGAGGAGGAAGGGAAGAAAGAACCCATGTTTCTGGTGGCTGGGAAGGATGGAAGGAGGGATGGGAGGGAGGGAGGAGCAGGGGGTTAGTTCATCTTCACTTCACATCCAAATGGATGAGAAACCGACTGTTGCTATGGTTGCGACAACAGCGGCTAAAAGCAACTTCTCTCCCCCTTTTCTCCTGTGTGTGTATCTGAGGAGGGTTCGAGCTCCTGAGGCGGTGTGTTCACCTGCTCCACTGCTGATCCTGTAGGGAGGGGGAGGAGGAGGGGGGAGGGGGAGGAGGAGGGGGGGAGGGGGAGGAGGAGGGGGAGGAGGGTTAGTTCATCTTCACTTCACATCCAAATGGATGAGAAACCGACTGTTGCTATGGTTGCGACAACAGCGGCTAAAAGCAACTTCTCTCCCCCTTTTCTCCTGTGTGTGTGTCTGAGGAGGGTTCGAGCTCCTGAGGCGGTGTGTTCACCTGCTCCACTGCTGATCCTGTAGGGAGGGGGAGGAGGAGGGGGGGAGGAGGAGGGGGGGAGGAGGGGGGAGGGGGAGGAGGGTTCGAGCTCCTGAGGCGGTGTGTTCACCTGCTCCACTGCTGATCCTGTAGGGAGGGGGAGGAGGAGGGGGGGAGGAGGAGGGGGAGGAGGAGGGGGGAGGGGGAGGAGGGTTCGAGCTCCAGAGGCGGTGTGTTCACCTGCTCCACTGCTGATCCTGTAGGGAGGGGGAAGGAGGAGGGTGAAGGGAAAGAGGGGTGGGGAGGACAGATAGAAGGAATGGGAGAGGAGGGGTGTTAAAACCCCTTGCCGCATTCCACCATGACCTGCAAGCTAATCAAAGGAGAGACAGATGAAGAGGGGAGGAGGATGGGATGAGAGGAGGAAGAGGAGAGGAGGATGGGATGAGAGGAGGAAGAGGGAGGGAGGAGAGAAGAGAGAAGAGAGGGAGGAGGTGTTAAGAGATGCTGAGTGGAGAGGGTGGGATGAAAAGAAGGGAGAATAGGAGAGGAGTGGCAAGGCTGAGAGGCGGCATGTTGGAAATGAAAACACTCTCGCTCTCTTTTCTCTCCATCCCTCTCTCTCTCGAAGCCATCTGCTGCTAGCGATGGCTCGCTAACATTTATTTGCATTTCTCTACTCTCTCTTCCCTTCTCTCACACGTTCCCGCCCTACTAATGGTCTTCCGACTCGCTCTCTAACTGCGGTTTAACAGGAAGCTGTGTGTGTGTGTGTGTGTGAGCGAGAGAGAGATAATGTGTGTATGTGTGTCTCTCCATTAAAATCCAGAGTAAAAGCTTGTGCCTGCCAAAATCTCCCAGCTACTGCTCAGCCACCTCTCACCTCATTATCGCCGGTGTGTGTGTGTGTGATAGTCATACCTGTGGGTTACAGACAGGTTTTATGGGGGCTGGCTGGTGCGGCGGGACAGACAGACTGACAGATTGTATGAAGCAGAGTGTTGGAGGCCATACTAAGCGATGCTACAGTCCAACAGTATGTGGGAAGTTTCTGTCAGTCTGAGTCTGTGTGGTTGTGTTCTAATGCCATGGTAGCATAATGGTAGCATAATGGTAGCATAATGGAAGTATAATGGGGACGGAAGCTTGCGGGGGAAGAGTGCCTTTTACCAAGGGTTGGTCTGTTTTTCTCTACAGGGAACTGTGCATGAATTATATTACCAGACCATATAATATGTGTGTGTGTGTGTGTGCATTTTTGTTGGTGTCTGCACAATGTCCTGTGTAGTTGTGTGTTTCTCTGTGAATGTATTATGTCAATAATTTTGTCTGTACCAATTTTCACCAATTGTGGCAGTGTGTGTGTGTTTATTCCTCTGACACCCTACCTTTGGGCCCCATGAGGAGGGCCTCTGTGGCCTTTCCCCCGTCCCCGCAGCGTGCCTCGTCGAAGGGGGGACACTGCTCCCCGGTACCCGCCACCACCTCTCCGTTCTGGATCAGCTCCTTGGTGCCCGTCAGGACCTTGGGACGGTAGATACGGCGGGAGTTGGTGTCTGACACGTACAGCTGCCCCGTAACCGGGTCCGTCGCCAGGTAGTACCTGTGGGCCGGGTTGTTGCTACGGAAACCAAAGTGGAGCAAGAGGCGACAGTTCGGGACAGTGAAATAGTGACCCCACAGAACTCACACTACAACTTGACATCCACACTTCACATAGAGATACCGAACCACCCGGCAAGGAAATTAAACAAATGAACACAAAAGGACACTGAAAATGACAGAGGGGATCAGGCTGCTACATTCGTGTTGTGAAAGACCAGAGGGAGGATGAGAGGGCAGCGTCCATTTTGTGCCTGTGGCACATCATACTAGAGGTGTTAGAGGAGGGGGCACACGGTTCCACAGTGGCATATGGCCTCAGCCGGGGTGAACCTAACGCGATGCGACTGCCGATCACTATCGTCTGACGCGCTCCTAATGATGCCCAGTAACCTGTCACATTCGCTCCATCATCGCCTGCTTGGTGAGCTGGGCGCTGGCGGTTGTCATAGGGGTTGATGAAAGTCAACAACTGATCAACAGGCGTCAATTAAGACGGCTTAAAATAGGGGGAAGGACCCAGACACCTCACGCCAAGGACAGGCTGGCTGTTTCTACTGACACACTCATCACTAGAGAGATCGAGAGGGAGAGAGACCGAGAGATACAGAGAGAGACACTGTATATAAACATAATATGACATTTGTAATGTCTTTATTCTTTTGGAACTTCTGTGAGTGTAATGTTTACTGTTCAATTTTTATTGTTAATTTCAATTTTGTTTACTATCTATTTCACTTACTTTGGCAATGTAAACATTTGTTTCCCATGTCAATAAAGCCCTTTGAGCAATATGTCTGGTTTATGCAGGGAGAAAACATGTGCACTTCAGGCTTCAGCCCAGGGGATCCAAGATAAACAGAAGAATATATATATATATATATTTTTACATTGGAGGAAGGTCTACTTTTGGAGCATTTGACTGTCTTTGCACTTTGCTCTGACGGACCCTCCACTGTTCTCCTAGTGCCCACTTCACTTCCAGGTAAAAGTAGACAGGAAAACATTCTGGGAAGTAGCGAACGCAGAGGCTTGGCTTTGAATATGAATCTGTCGTCAGCGATTACTCAGTCAGAGCGAGAACGGTTACGAAAGAGTGTCGCTTTGAGCAGGAGTAAAACATCAGGGAGACAGACACCCCCACTCCTTCATATTGAGGTGAATCTTTACATTTCTTTAACAAATATGACACGAGGCAGGTGTTTCTTTGTTGCTGAGGGATAAAGACAAGGAGGATTTACACAGAGGCAAACACAGATAATAATAAGCTGCACCTCAAAAGACAAACAACATTGAATGATATAAAATGTGTGTGTTAATGTGTGTGTGTTTTTGGATACTCCTTCAGTTTACAAAGCTTGACGGAAAACAGGCAATAATACAAGTCTTAACTTAACTGTGTGTGTGTGTGTGTGTGTGTGTGGGGGGGGGGGGGGGGGGGGGGGGCAGTTAACCCACTGTTCCTCCGTCATTGAAAATAAGAATTTGTTCTTAACTGACTTGCCTAGTTATATAAAGGTAAAAAAAAAAGGAGTAAGCTGGGGATGTGTTTCTATTTTCACCATTACTGAAACTATATTCCCAGGCCCAGTTATTCCCCTTGGCTACATTATCAACATGAAGGAATGTTCTTCATCTCCTCTGATCATTTTCCAGATATCCCACCCCTCTCCTTTTTATAGTTAGAAACACAGAGAGCACCTCTCCTCTTCTCTCTCCTCTGAGCACCACCATAGTTCCTCCTCTCCTCTTCTCTCTCCTCTGAGCACCACCATAGTTCCTCCTCTCCTCTTCTCTCTCCTCTGAGCACCACCATAGTTCCTCCTCTCCTCTTCTCTCTCCTCTGAGCACCACCATAGTTCCTCCTCTCCTCTCTCCTCTGAACAGCACCATAGTTCCTCCTCTCCTCTCAACAGCACCATAGTCCCTTCTCTCCTCTCTCCTCTGAACAGCACCAGTTCCTCCTCTCTCCTCTGAACAGCACCATAGTTCCCTCTCTCCTCTCCTCTCTCCTCTGAACAGCACCATAGTTCCCCCTCTCCTCTCCTCTGAACAGCACCATAGTTCCTCCTCTCCTCCCTCATCTGAACAGCACCATAGTTGCCCCTCTCCTCTCCTCTGAACAGCACCATAGTTCCTCCTCTCCTCTGAACAGCACCATAGTTCCTCCTCTCCTCCCTCCTCTGAACAGCACCATAGTTCCTCCTCTCCCCCCTCCTCTGAACAGCACCATAGTTCCTCCTCTCCTCTCTCCTCTGAACAGCACCATAGTTCCTCCTCTCTTCCCTCCTCTGAACAGCACCATAGTTCCTCCTCTCCTCTCCATTTAGACTTGACCCTGGGTCTTGTCCTCACTCCAGTTGATTCAAAGGGCCCCAACCGTACAATACAGAACTCAAAACCCTTCAAAATGCTGTTGTTGTTAGTTAGCGGTTTATAAAAGTGTTAAGTTGTCTTTTACAATGTTCTTCACAAATGACTAGGGGGTTCTGGATGGTTCCAGCGGGTTTGTAGGTAGATAAAGGAGTCCGATTCGCTGAGAGCTGATGTCGGCCAATCCGCTAGAATGATTCTGAAATCCCTCCAAAGCCTTTATGTAAAGAGAGCTATGGACGAGCTGCCACTACGGTTTACACAGGGGACAGAGAGAGAGAGGGAAACAAGACTGGTATGGATCTGTGGTACATGGTTATATTGTTACTGAGGCTTACCTATGTCTGAAATCTTTATTTCTTAGAGGAGCAGAAGCAGAAGGGAACAAGAAAGAGAGAAAAAAGAGATAACAGAAGAGTGTTTATTAGTCAGGATGGAGAACACACAGAAAGAGAGAGTTAACAGAAGAGTGTTTATTAGTCAGGATGGAGAACACACAGAAAGAGAGAGATAACAGAAGAGTGTTGGTTAGTCAGGATGGAGAACACACACAAAGACACACACACACACACACACACACACACACACACACACACACACACACACACACACACACACTCACTCACTCACTCACTCACTCACTCACTCACTCAGAGCTGTACACAAATACTCATACACAAAGACACATTAACATACATTACATATATACAGTCAGAGCGTTAGACCCCCCCCCCCACACACACACAAACACACAGCTGTCACAGTTGTTGAGCAGTGGCAGCTCTAAGCAGCAGTTTCCCCCCTCCTGCCACAAGTCTTAACCAGAGAGAAGGAAACCATGAATGATTCACCTGGGAGCTAGCATTAGTGTTCCACACTTGTGCTCCAGGGTAACAGGCTCATAATGGCCTATTGATTGTGTTCCAGACAATGAAGAGGCAGGGCCTAAACAACAACGTTAGCACCTCCGGTGACTAGCCAGGAGGCTGGTATTACTGTATATGCCAACGCTGCGGAGTGACTTTTCATTTATAATACACATGTGCACAAGCACGCGTGCACACACACACACTTTTTCGAATTAGTCAATTTCATTTACAGGACTGGGCATTATCCACCAAGCCAATAATGAAATTGAGTTAAGCCTGGGTACATTACTGTGTGCTGAGAGAGAGAGAGAGAGAGAGAGAGAGAGAGAGAGAGAGAGAGAGAGAGAGAGAGAGAGAGAGACAAAGAGTGCGTGAGAGAGAGAGAGAGAGAGAGAAACTGTGTGAGAGAGAGAGAGAGTAACTGTGTGAGAGAGATAGAGAGAGAGAGAGAGAGAGAGAGAGAGAGAGAGAGAACTAGTGTTGTACTTCTGTACATGATCATTAGTTATTATTCATCATCCTCATTGCATTGTACTGTATTTACTGAAATGCTGTAGCCTACCACTATACAGCTTTGGCAATATCAACAAACTGTATTTCATGCCAATAAAGTCTTAATTTGAATTTGAATTAGAGAGAGATTGAGAGAGACAATGGATATATTTCCTCAGGGGAAAATGTGAGAAGGTAATTTATGAGCAGTGAGTGTTCATAACAGGGCTAAAATGTCCTACAGACCAGGTTAGAGGAGAGGCTGTGTGTGTGTGTGTGTGTGCTCTCCATAACATCTCTGTATCCCATCATAGGCTGTTTTCCCCCCCTCTCTCCATGCTTACCTGAGCTCCATGACACTAGTGACGTTCCCAGAGGGGAAGATCCGTCTGATGTAGTTGAAGTCCCCGACGAAGAGGCTCCCGTCGGCGCCACAGGCCAGCGCCACGGGGGCCAGCAGCTTGTTGCCCTCCGCCTGGCCGTTACAGCTGGGGCACGAGATGCTGCGGCGCCGGCCGTTACCCATGATGCTGCTGATCACTGGGGGCTGCTGGGAGATGAACACGTTCTCCCCGTTGCCCTTGTACAGGATGCCTGCATGGGGGGAGAGGGAGGGGGAGGAAGGGTGGGAGATTAGTTTAGTTGTTGTGTCAAAGTCGTGTGTCATTGTGTTGACTGGAAGATTGACGAAAAATAAGCAAATTGCTGCTGTTGGATAAAGCTTATACACGTAGCCTTTTGTACATTTGTGTCATTTCTGAACTTCCATGTTGGTCAAGGTGTTGGAAAATGTTTTACAGTCTTGTTATGAACTTTGTAGGTTGGCCAAAAATGCCAAAAATGGAGGTGGCGCATATTTAATCTGCAAAGTATTATCACATAACATCTTATATGTGGAGGGAATATGATTTGGGTTGTTGCAAACGTGGCTGAGGGATCAACGTAACACTCTGAATGGCTTGTAGGGCCCAAGAGTTTCACTTGACCAGATGATCACCACAGGAAAATCAAATCAAAGAGTTACAAACTCTCTACACTCTCTCTTTCATAGAACAAATTCAGGCCAATGTTGTTTTTCATTTTAACTCAACACCACTTCCTGTTAATCCTCGTCCCAAGGCTAACCAGCTTTGCAGCCAGGAAATAAACACTCAATGCTTTAAAATTAGACCCCAAAAAATAATATTCACGCTTCTCGCAGAATTAAACACCGCACGCGCACACACACACACACACACACACACACACACACACACACACACACACACACACACACACACACACACACACACACACACACACACACACACACACACACACACACAAACACACATACAAACAGCATTAGCATTTCACCAAAAATGTGTAATTAATACAGGCTTTGAATATTGTATTTCTCAGATGATTTTCACCTCTGTGAGAAAGTGATCTGAAGGAAACGTAGCAGGGTTTAAGTGGGTTGATACCACAGCTGCTCCTGTTGTCATGATTACGGGCTTTTGATCATTGGAATGTTCATTTATGTGGTGCTGGGACCGAGGGCAGGTTTTTATCTGGTAATGATGGTCGTTTGGAATTGATAAATGGTGTTAGCGCAGGTGTATGGTGCTGGGGGTTAGGGCTGGGGTGATGAGGGTGTTATTGGTGTGGGGCACCCTGGGTAGGTGTTGCCTGAGCTTGCACCTCTCTCTCATTCAATTCAAAGGGCCTTATTGGCATGGGAATCACACAGTATGTTTCCATGGCCAAAGCAAGTGAAATAGATATTCTCTCTCTCGTTCGCTCTCGTTCTCTCACTTTCTCAAAAGGGTTTCATAGGATCACACAGCGTGGGAGATGGAGAGATGCATGTGTGTGTCACCACACAGTTAAGAACATGACGCCTCCCCCACCAGTAACACACAACTGGGTGCTGATTTGAAAAAACAGTTTAAAGACAAAGGGAGTTAAATGGGATCAGCCGTAGGTGTAGTTTTCAAAGCAACAAATATGTAAAAAACATCTGCACCTAGTATAAAGTGCAGTACTTCAAACCACTGCTATTCTGAAATAGCCTCTATCAATAAATACAGACCAGGTTATATACAATTATATATATACAATATATATAACCTGGTTTATATACAACCAGGTTATATACAATTATCTGTATACAAAAACTAAAAATATACAAATAATTTCTTAATTTCTAGATAAAAAAAAAGATGTGATAATCTAAATCATTACTTTTGTAGCTAACAATAAAAATTGCGGACAATTAAAATAATAATTACAGCTACTTGATTGTCTGCATATTCATAGAGACATAACTTAAATATTATAAAGTAATAACACTCTTAGCAATGTGATAAAAACACTTATAAATTATAACATTCATATTGTTCTGATTACTAGCTATACTTATTGTAATACTTATGATTATATGATTATTATTATGATTATTATTATGATTATTATATGATTATATTATATTTATTCAATTCATCATTATTTAAAAAATGACATTAAATGCTTTTAAATCATGCTATAATATTGTATATAATATATACTATTACATTATATTTACAACTTAAATAATATTATAATAATTACTAAGTAACAGTATCATTAGTGTTATCATCATCCGTCTCAACAATGTATTTATCTGTGTGAATACACACATTTTTAATTACTGCTCTCATTATCATCAAGTATTCCCCTCCGGCAGTAAAGGAAATAGCTACCAAATCAATGCAATTGCAGCGTGTTAATCAATCATTCTATTCTCTCAGGTCTGGTGCCTTGACATTGTCCCTGTCTCAAGTTCCTTTCTGCTCCATATACTTAGTGCATGAATTGGGCCAGTAATGGGCACCTCAAATTTATTACTGAATATTCACTCTAGAATATCAACCCTGGTATAGTCAAATTAAAATGAGTGCTGGCACCTGAAATTATTTTTGGCAGCTTTTTCTTTCCACTAAAAGCACTGAATATACTATAGAAATGAAATGAACACGATTGAAATGTTTTGGGAATATTGTGGGGATATATGGGGATGTTTCGGGAATATATGGGGATGTTTCGGGAATATTGTGGGGATATATGGGGATGTTTTGGGAATATTGTGGGGATATATGGGGATGTTTTGGGAGTATTGTGGGGATATATGGGGATGTTTTGGGAGTATTGTGGGGATGTTTTGGGAATATATGGGGATGTTTTGGGAATATTGTGGGGATATATGGGGATGTTTTGGGAATATTGTGGGAATATATGGGGATGTTTTGGGGATATATGGGGATGTTTTGGGAATATTGTGGGGATATATGGGGATGTTTTGGGAATATTGTGGGGATATATGGGGATGTTTTGGGAATATATGGGGATGTTTTGGGAATATTGTGGGGATATATGGGGATGTTTTGGGAGTATTGTGGGGATATATGGGGATGTTTTGGGAATATATGGGGATGTTTTGGGAATATTGTGGGGATATATGGGGATGTTTTGGGAGTATTGTGGGGATATATGGGGATGTTTTGGGAGTATTGTGGGGATATATGGGGATGTTTTGGGAATATATGGGGATGTTTTGGGAATATTGTGGGATGTTTTGGGAATATTGTGGGGATATAAAGGAATGTTGTTATACTAAGCTCCCCCCAAGATGTACGGAGCTTACCTCTGTGCTCTGCCATGCCCTGTCTCCTGAGGGACATTGGAACAAACACACACCCTGTACCACTACCCACAGGCCCTGGCCCACTCTGCCCACCCCTGCCCAGAGACTGGCAATGATTGGCTAGAGCATGACAGGAACCGTTTCTGATTGGCTGTGGGGCATCCATGGTAGGCTGAATGAGAGATAGATAGAATGAGAGATAGAGAGAGACGGGAAGAGAAAGTGGCCAAGGGTGCTGCTGTGTGGATTTTGGGTTGTGTGATGTAGCCAGTGGGGTTGTGTTTTCAGTTTGATCCAAAACACTGGGGTTTAATATCAGGCCTGAGGATATGGTGATGGAGGGGAGAGGGCTTGGGCGGCACACGTGGTGTTCTGGTAATCGCTTGGCTAATAACAACAGGAACTAATGCTAGCGGCAGTGTGTCAGTTCATTGGGTAGCCTACAGCTAGGGGGTAGTTTTAGGCTTTAGAAAAAAAATATGTGGTCTGATAAGTACAAAATAAAGAACAAGTTTTACAACATGCAGTCTTGTTTTGACTTTGTTACTTTCCTCAGTTTCTTATGATCAGCACCGCTTCACCATAGCAGGGTGCTGCTGATGAGGCCTAACAGTGGATCAAACAGACTGGACCTGTCCATCAACTCACAGGGGGTGTTTTATCTGTGCTGGAGCGAGGTGCGGTGCGTGCGTGTACGAGGCAACAAGGTGTGGAGTAGAGGGGGAGAGAGAGCGGGCGGAGAGAGAGGGAGAGGAGAGAGAGGGAGAGGAGAGAGAGGGAGAGGAGAGAGAGGGAGAGGAGAAGCCTTTGATCTTTATTTCATGGCTCTGGTTGGATCAAGGACACTGGGAGAGAGAGACCAGGGTCGGAGGGAATCACGGACGGCAAACGGACGCCGTTTAAAGATGGTAGCGCAGCCGTGTTGTGGCGTGGCCGAGTGTTATGAAATAGAATAACGAATTCCTTCCTGACGGAGGGAAAACGTGAGTCTATGCACAGACAACAAACATGAAAGTATATAAAGTACACGGACACAGTGTACAATACACCGACGTAATGTACACATTCAAACACCTACTTTAAGGTCATCAAGGTATTGCTGCATATAGAAATTAATTTCTTATTTTATGTAGCAGTTGATATACAAAACATTAAGGACACCTGCTCATTCCATTAAAATAGACTGACCAGGTGAATCCAGGTTAAAGCTATGATCCCTTAAAGCTATGATCCCCTCACTTGTTATATCCACTTCAATCAGTGTCGAGGAAGGGGAGGAGACAGGTTAAACAAGGATTTTTAAGCCTCGAGACAACTGAGACATGGATTGTGTATGTGTGTCATTCAGAGGGTGAATGGGCAAGACAACAGATTGAAGTGCCTTTGAACGGGGTATTGTAGTAGGTGTCAGGCACTCCGGTTTACGTCAAGAACTGTTTATATTTTTGTTCAGGATAGCTTTAAAAACAATCTTTCAAGTGTTTGCCAGTGGAGAGAAAGGGAGAAAGAATGAAGAGAGAGAGAGAGAGAGAGAGAGAGAGAGATGAGGGATGGATGTATGGTTGGGTAGGTCATTTGGGTCATTCAGAAATAACAACAACTCCCAAAACTGCTGTCATCTTCAGAGCTCGCAATTACGCCTCAACCACAGCCTCCGTCAAAACTTCATGTTATTATTTCCACTTCCTCCCGACCGCCCAGCCAAACCACACCAGCCTCGTCCCTCCTTTCTCATTCCTCTTTTTCTCTCTCGCTCTTTAGTACGTTTAGCAGAACTCAGAGGACAGAAAGACGGAGAGAGAGAGAGAGAGAGAGAGAAGAGAGAGAGAGACAGAGAGAGACAGAGGGAGAGAGAGAGACAGGAGGGAGAGGAGAGACAGAGAGAGAGAGAGAGAAAGAGAGAGACAGAGACAGAGAGAGAGAGAGAGAGAGAGAGAGAGAGAGAGAGAGAGAGAGAGAGAGAGAGAGAGGGGGGGGGGGGGAGGGAGAGAGAAAGGAGGGGGGTGGATAGAACCCGTAGTCTCACAGAGAACTACTAGAAGCAGCGTCACCAAAGTTATTCCACTGGGAACCAAAAGGCAGTGCAAACAGGACCAAGTCTTGGTGTAGTTATTTTGGATGGAGAGGGGGAAGAGATGAAGAGAGGGATGGATGGAGGAGAAGAGAGGAGGAAAAGGGGGGGCTTTTGCTTCAAAGAAAGCACTTCAAAGGATGGCGTCACGCTGTGTGCCTTAAATTATTCACGTCGGGCAACATGTTGGAATTCTGCGCAGCCGCTTTGCCACTTGCTAGGTTTATTAACTGCCAGCCCGAACCCCTGACCAACTGTAGCCAAGCACCGAACCCCCAGCTGAACCCCTGACCAACTGTAGCCAAGCACCGAACCCCCAGCTGAACCCCTGACCAACTGTAGCCAAGCACCGAACCCCCAGCTGAACCCCCTAAATCTCAAGTAGCTAGTTAGCCTAGCGCCCCCTGATCACCATGCGCTTTCATTGATTAGCTGATTGAGCGGAGTTAGCGGTTAGCGATAGCAGTAGCGGCTGTGATGGATCATGCTGAGTGGAGCTGGCGTCAGCTATAGCAGAGCGGGTGGCTCAGCGCCGTGCCTGTTTGAAAGGCTGATGTGATTGGGTGATTGGGGCTGTGGAGTGGTTTGGATAGTGTGTGTGTGTGTGTGTGTGTGTGTGTGTGTGTGTGTGTGTGTGTGTGTGTGTGTGTGCTGGAGTGGCCTAACAAAGACGGATTGGGGCTGAGAAAGCACACACTGTATATTAATACAGGTAGCAATCCCCACCAGCTGCATACATATGGTTTCGGCTCCTCTGAGAGATGTTCTGTAGGAGTTGAACTCCTATAGCAGAGGAATTGGGAAAATGGGCTGCGTCCCTAATGGACATGAACAGTAACTCCTCCCTTAGGAACCACGGACACGGTCACATTAGTGTAACAATGCAATAGGTCTGTATGGGGTATTACAACATCAGGGTAACAAGGGGTTAATATAATCCTCGGGTTCTGCCTGAATGCATGCATTATGAACGAGTGTGTGTGTTTGTGTGCGTCTGTGTGCGAACGAGTAGAGACGATAAAATATGCTTGTACACATTTTCCATTATTGAGACGGAGAGAAAGCGAGAGGATAACCGTCTTGGGGCGTGTCAGAGAAAATCAGCATAATGCGCTGTAATGGAGATTAGAACTGGAACCCGCTCTAAATATCTACAATACGGAAGCTGACATCATAGTTAAACGGAAGGCCATAACATCAACGTATTGGGTTGATTGTAAATGTAAATGTAAAATGATTTGGGGAAGTATTATTTTCCTGAAGACTGCAGTGTATTGTCTATGATGTCTATGTGTATGACGTATTTGAATAATAATGACCATTATTAAGAGAAATGTCTATCCTCACTAGAGTTCTATTCTATTCTGATTCTATTCCATGTCCAGCCATGGCTCTTTGTGGTGCTGACTGTGACATTGACCTTGAAGCCCTTCTGTTGAGCCGTTAACACTAGAACAGCCAAGAGACGGTCAATCTGGACATTTTCAATTTTGGAATATCAATAACTTCCTTTCATTAAAAACCTCGAACCCACCTCTTCCTAAATATGTGTATTTTAAACTCTAGCAATATTTTGAGATAAATATAATAAAATAAAACACGTTTTGAGGCATTTCATCCTCAAAGCGCCACTTGGGTCAAAATGACTACGCTTACTTAACATTAGGATAGCCTGGCCTCGACCAGTAGCCTATCAATAGACGCCTGTCTAATAAATCCATTTAATATAAACAATCACAAGGAAATACAATCATATTTAGTTTAGGAAGGTCATAAAAAAACATTATACAATACAATGTATTTAAAAGAATAGAAGAGCATGTTTTGAGTTGTAATTATCTGTGCTTTTAGTAGGCTATGGCTGCTAATGATGCCAATGAAATCAACGTGCTAGTTTATTTATTTATTTTACCTTTATTTAACCAGGTAGGCAAGTTGAGAACAAGTTCTCATTTACAATTGCGACCTGGCCAAGATAAAGCAAAGCAGTTCGACAGATACAACGACACAGAGTTACACATGGAGTAAAACAAACATACAGTCAATAATACAGTATAAACAAGTCTATATACGATGTGAGCAAATGAGGTGAGAAGGGAGGTAAAGGCAAAAAAGGCCATGGTGGCAAAGTAAATACAATATAGAATGGTAGTTTTGCAATGGAAGAATGTGCAAAGTAGAAATAAAAATAATGGGGTGCAAAGGAGCAAAATAAATAAATAAATAAATAAAATACAGTTGGGAAAGAGGTAGTTGTTTGGGCTAAATTATAGGTGGGCTATGTACAGGTGCAGTAATCTGTGAGCTGCTCTGACAGTTGGTGCTTAAAGCTAGTGAGGGAGATAAGTGTTTCCAGTTTCAGAGATTTTTGTAGTTCGTTCCAGTCATTGGCAGCAGAGAACTGGAAGGAGAGGCGGCCAAAGAAAGAATTGGTTTTGGGGGTGACTAGAGAGATATACCTGCTGGAGCGTGTGCTACAGGTGGGAGATGCTATGGTGACCAGCGAGCTGAGATAAGGGGGGACTTTACCTAGCAGGGTCTTGTAGATGACATGGAGCCAGTGGGTTTGGCGACGAGTATGAAGCGAGGGCCAGCCAACGAGAGCGTACAGGTCGCAATGGTGGGTAGTATATGGGGCTTTGGTGACAAAACGGATTGCACTGTGATAGACTGCATCCAATTTGTTGAGTAGGGTATTGGAGGCTATTTTGTAAATGACATCTCCAACGTCGAGTATTGGTAGGATGGTCAGTTTTACAAGGGTATGTTTGGCAGCATGAGTGAAGGATGCTTTGTTGCGAAATAGGAAGCCAATTCTAGATTTAACTTTGGATTGGAGATGTTTGATATGGGTCTGGAAGGAGAGTTTACAGTCTAACCAGACACCTAAGTATTTGTAGTTGTCCACGTATTCTAAGTCAGAGCCGTCCAGAGTAGTGATGTTGGACAGGCGGGTAGGTGCAGGTAGCGATCGGTTGAAGAGCATGCATTTAGTTTTACTTGTATTTAAGAGCAATTGGAGGCCAAGGAAGGAGAGTTGTATGGCATTGAAGCTTGCCTGGAGGGTTGTTAACACAGTGTCCAAAGAAGGGCCGGAAGTATACAGAATGGTGTCGTCTGCGTAGAGGTGGATCAGAGACTCACCAGCAGCAAGAGCGACCTCATTGATGTATACAGAGAAGAGAGTCGGTCCAAGAATTGAACCCTGTGGCACCCCCATAGAGACTGCCAGAGGTCCGGACAGCAGACCCTCCGATTTGACACACTGAACTCTATCAGAGAAGTAGTTGGTGAACCAGGCGAGGCAATCATTTGAGAAACCAAGTTTAGCAGACATCACGGGCCCTGCCCTACCACAGTCAACACACATATATTTTAGAGTAAGAATATAATGGAAGATTACAAAAATAGCCCAAATGGCTTTTGCTGATTGTCACCAGGACTCAAATGAGGAACGCAGGCATGTGTAGCTGCAGTTATTCTGTATTTTGAAAGAGAGACCATCTGCACAATTTGCAGAGTTGTTTGGCGAAAATAGCTTCATTAGAAACCTTGGAATCTGCTGTTTCTGATAGGGTCTAGGAATTTGAACTTCTGGCCTGCATGGAACTCTGTAGGATGATTTTGTCATCTCTGTTCCCTTCTTTGTCAATGCAATTGATCATATTTTCACCCAACAGACTATTGTCAATTTAGTATTGTCTTTAGGCCACATCTATTGTTATATGTGTGGAATTAGTTTTCAATATAGTTCAGGTGTAGCTTGGATGGGCCAGCTAAGCTGTTGTCTTGCAGTCAGAAAATACACTATCATCTTCTTTGAGTTTTTAGTCTATGAGATTCTGACCAATCAATACATTTTCTGGCTGATTAAAGGTTACGTTTGGTGGCCTGAGGTTTCTGATGACCTATTTGAATGCTATAAATGCATTAATTCAGCAGTTTATTATGGAATAGTCACACCAATTTAAATATCAATGGTCAGAATGATGGTCACAAGGGTACATGTAGGAAATGGGATGGGTGGCCTATTTCCTGTTTTCACACACACGTGCACGCAAGCACGCACACACACACACACACACACACACACACACACACACACACACACACACACACACACACACACACACACACACACACACACACACACACACACACACATGCACACACATGCATTCACACCTCCCACTCTCAGGTGGAATTTCTGCCCTAGTCACCCTTCACCACTATATTCCTCTCTAGCGGGAAAGCATTAGGTGCATGTGTGTGTGTGTGTGTTTGTATGTGCGTGCGTGCGTACACACCACCTCTCCTTTTGGGACTCTGGTGTGTGAGGGGAAATCAACAATAACAAATGAACAGGGTCCTGGGTAGGAAAACGACTCAATCAGTTAGGCCCTGGACTGACCTACCAGGGAAAACACCACTGTGGCCAGGTGCTGTGTGTGTAGCGTGTGTGTGTTGCACTGTATGTGTGCGTTTGTGTGTGTAGATCGAGAATTCTTCCTTTCTATCGATTTCATTGAAATAAACTGCAACCCATGTGTGTTTTAGCATGTGTAACAGCTAATAAGAGCTTATAAAAGCTTAATCTAGGTAATGGCTATAAGAGCTTAATCTAGGTAATGGTTATAAGAGCTTAATCTAGGTAATGGTTATAAGAGCTTAATCTAGGTAATGGCTATAAGAGCTTAATCTAGGTAATGGTTATAAGAGCTTAATCTAGGTAATGGTTATAAGAGCTTAATCTAGGTAATGGCTATAAGAGCTTAATCTAGGTAATGGTTATAAGAGCTTAATCTAGGTAATGGTTATAAGCGCTGAATCCAGGTAATGGCTATAAGAGCTTCATCTAGGTAATGGCTATAAGAGCTTCATCTAGGTAATGGCTATAAGAGCGTAATCTAGGTAATGGCTATAAGAGCTTAATCTAGGTAATGGTTATAAGAGCTTAATACAGGTAATGGCTATAAGAGCTTAATCTAGGTAATGGCTATAAGAGCTAAATCTAGGTAATGGTTATAAGAGCTTCATCTAGGTAATGGCTATAAGAGCTTAATCTAGGTAATGGTTATAAGATCTTAATACAGGTAATGGCTATAAGAGCTTCATCTAGGTAATGGCTATAAGAGCTAAATCTAGGCAATGGTTATAAGAGCTTCATCTAGGTAATGGCTATAAGAGCTAAATCTAGGTAATGGCTATAAGAGCTTAATCTAGGTAATGGCTATAAGAGCTAAATCTAGGTAATGGTTATAAGAGCTTAATCTAGGTAATGGCTATAAGAGCTTAATCTAGGTAATGGTTATAAGAGATTAATCTAGATAATGGCTATAAGAGCTTAATCTAGATTATGGCTATAAAAGCTTAATCTAGGTAATGGCTATACAAATTCATCTAGATGATGGCTATAAGAATTTAATCCGTCATGGCTATAAAAGATTAAGCTAGGTAATTGCTATAAAAGCTTAGTCTAGATAATGGATATAAAAACTTAATCTAGGTAATGGTTATAAGAGCTTCCCTGTGGTGCTTGCTTGGTCTCTGAAAGAGATTGACTGTCTCCAGCTCTTCTGACGTCAACACAACCAATTTTTTGGTTGGATTTCCAACTCAGAAGAATTGGAAAACAATAACAGCTCCCTAAAGTGAGATACTACATTAAATGACGTGGCCAAGGAAATGGAGAGGGAGAGAGAGGCAGAGTTTAAAATGGGGGGAATGAGAACGAGGCACACTGGCTTCCCCAGGTGCCAAGGACTCCAGTGGGATTGTGGGTAGTGAGGCCCACCTGCTGAGCTGGCTGCTGGAGCTACAGCATCACAGGCCTCTGAATAGGCCTGATAAGGAAAGAGAAAGAGGGGGGAGAAGAGGGAGAGGAGATAAAGGGGGGAGACAGGCCCAGAGGAAGGAGGGGGGACATCACAGGGTTCTTCCGTCACCACATTACACAATCCCAACCAATCAGAGACGAGACGGTCGGTACGAGGATACAGGAGAATATATGTTAGTGTATATGCTATGAGAGAGAAGGTGTGTGTGTGTGTGTGTGTGTGTGTGTGTGTGTGTGTGTGTGTGTGTGTGTGTGTGTGTGTGTGTGTGTGTGTGTGTGTGTGTAAAAACACCTGCCTCCTACTGCCTTTAGGTGGGTTATGTGTGAGAGAGTGCTTTTATGTGTGGAGAGAGTGCTGCCAAAACACACAGGACCAGGAAAAAGGGAATGACAGAGAATGAAATATTGAGAATGAGTTTGTGTGAGAGATGTCTGGAGTCTACGGGGTGAGTTGGGTAGTAGAGTGCTTCTTTTCCCCCTGTCCATGAATGCTGTCTTTCAGATTACAGACATCACTGCTTCCCCTGAGAGACCTGTCGTGGTTGCAGATGCCGGATGGACACAATAATGGCTGCCAAACACTATGCTTATCTGGACCTGCACACCCACTAGAGAAGAGGCTGGCCAGGTAGAAGAGGGTGATAGAAAAACTAGTCAAAGAGAGAAGGGGGGGGGGGTCAAGTTGTGAGTCCACTTAGAGAACACACTGGTGTTGTGACACAGGAAGGAAGACATCGTCGACACAGGAAGTGTTTGAGGGCCAATCAGGGCTTTGAAGTCGGCAGACAGGAAGTTGAAAGGATGGAACAGCCTGATGGAGGAAAAAAGGAGTGAGAGCTGTGGCTTCATCTCGCCCATCTCTCTCTCCTCCCTCTCTTTTCTCTCTCTTCTCCCTCTCTTTTCTCTCTCTCCTCCCTCTCTTTTCTCTCTCTTCTCCCTCTCTTTTCTCTCTCTTCTCCCTCTCTTTTCTCTCTCTTCTCCCTCTCTTTTCTCTCTCTTCTCCCTCTCTTTTCTCTCTCTCCTCCCTCTCTTTTCTCTCTCTCCTCCCTCTCTTTTCTCTCTCTCCTCCCTCTCTTTTCTCTCTCTCCTCCCTCTCTTTTCTCTCTCTCCTCCCTCTCATTTCTCTTTCTTCTCCCTCTCTTTTCCTTCTCATCTCTCTCATCTCTCTCTCCTCCCTCTCTTCCCTCTCTTTTCTCTCTCATCTCCCTCTCCTCTCTCTCCTTTCCCTCTCCTCTCTCTCTTTTCCCCCTCATCTCTCTCATCTCCCTCTCCTGTCTCTCTTTTCCCTCTCATCTCTCTCTTCTCCCTCTCCTCCCTCTCTTTTCCCTCTCTCTAAACTGTCGAGCGACTGACAGATTCCTGGATTCCTAGCGGCCTTACGTAAGAGGAGATGTCTGATAAAAGACGTGTGGTGATGATAGTCTACGAGGAGAAAGCTGTGATGTGGTCATCTATCACTTAACTGCTGCTGGCCAACACTTCTTACATGTCTATCTAGCGGGGGGTGACATAATGAATGTGTGTGTGTGTGTAATGTGTGTGTTATGTGTGTGTGTACATACATGTGTGATATAAACCAGAAAGCACAACAGGCTCTGATTCAGATATCACTGCAGAAGGAGAAATACTAGAAGCTGCTCGCATTTGAAATAAATCGATGCGTATAAATGCATCTTTCAAGGAAATAAATATCTGGACATCAATCTCACAGTGAGAGGGATCTGTTAGTCAGTGTGTTTGATCTGGGTGTGTAGTGCACTGACACGCACAAGACCCTCACACACACACACATCGCTGCTGTGAGGGCTCAAGTTCTCGTCTAGTGAAAGCCCTGGGGATTTAGAGAGAGGGATGACTGGTAATTTGATGGATGTGGTGACAGATAGAGGACATTGGGAAGGAGGGATGAAGGAGGGAGGGATGGAGGGAAGGAGAAGAAGGGTAGTGTGTCCACTGCCATTGTACTGTGATATGTGACACACTTCCTGTGGCCAGGGGAAGAAGACAGAGACTAACAACGACAAGGCTGTCATTACAACCACATAAACAACAGTATAGTTAAAAACACTATAACCACATGGAGGAAAACTAAATGTATTCTACAAGAACCAATATCACTCCCTAAAAACACAACCTTATGGAACAAGCCTTGGATAACCTTTCAGAATTCACAGATAAATTGGTCCACATGGAAATCTAAAGGCAGATGAGCCGTAAATTACTTGGTAACAGGAAATAGATTTATTTCCATGACAGAATTCAAAAGTAATTTTGGACTGACCAATGTAGATTGTTCCAAATACATGCAACTTAAAAGTTACATATCACCAAAACAACTGTGTTGTGGTAGCCTTTTTGGCTCTGTAGAGCAGTAATGCAAGTCCAGTGTCCTATCTGGGTCCTAGTAGGTGGACTAAAGGACTGAAGGACATGAACTATGTTGTGGCGGTCATTTTGGGGAAAAAGAGGCAGTACAGTGTCCTGTCCTAGTAGGTGGACTGAAGGACTGATGGACAGGAACTGTGTTGTGGCGGTCATTTTGGGGAAACAGAGGCAGTACAGTGTCCTGTCCTAGTAGGTGGACTGAAGGACTGATGGACAGGAACTGTGTTGTGGTGGCCATTTTGGGGCTACAAAGCAGTAATGGAGGTCCAGTGTCCTGTGAGTAGGAGGCTGTCTGAGATGCCCCAGTAATGGGGTCTGATTTCTGTGCTAACTGATGGAGTAATGGAGTCTGATTTCTGTGCTAACTGATGGAGTAATGGAGTCTGATTTCTGTGCTAACTGATGGAGTAATGGGGCCAATCAAAGGGTCAGGGAGTGAGATGGTGATATGGGGTTGTAATGGAGTGGTTGGGGTAGTAGGTGTGTGTGTGTCGAGGGGGGGTGAGTGTGTGTATGTGCGTGTTTGGGGGATCTTGGGAAAGGAGGGAAAGTGGGATAAGGAGAGGTGTGACTAACTGGGACCCAGAGGAGGGTGGGAGAGTGGGGGTGTTGGGTCTGGGTCAAACTGCCAACTGTATGTATAGGTTGTTCATATGTGTGTGTGCATGTGTGTGTATGTGTGTGCATGTTTGTGTGTATGTGGGTTTGTGTGTGTGTATATGTGTGTGATCGTGGTGTGTGTGTGTGAGTGTTTGCGTGTGTATATATGTGTGTGTGTGTTTGTATGTGTGTGTGTGTGTGTGTGTGTGTGTGTGTGTGTGTGTGTGTGTGTGTGTGTGTGTGTGTGTGTGTGTGTGTGTGTGTGTGTGTGTGTGTGTGTGAGAGATGAAAGACCAGCGGAATTCCTTCAGACAGCTGAGACTAAGCCGGAGAGTTGAAAGAAGGCTTAGTGTCACTAAAGAGTTGGATGACTGAAAGAGCAAGACCCCGTAAACCCCCCCCTGTAACCCCTACACCACCGCCCCGGCAACCTGAGCCTGCTTGACGACGATCGCCCCTGACAACCAAACAACCGGACACGTGACTGTCCGTTCATTAGCTGGGTGTGTGTTTTGTAGCGGCCTACGAGCATTGTGAGTTCATGTGTGTGAACCAAAGAATGAACGGAGGGGAAGCGTTTAACAGCAATTAGGATTCAGTGCATCAATGTCCTTCCTTCACACTACTACATAGCCTGTATTCAATATCAGACACTTTGGTCATTCTCAGACTCCTCCTCTGCTTCCCCCTCAGCATTGTGAATATTCAGAATAATGTCTATGGCTTTGATCGCTGCAGCTAGTTACTGAAGTGACTTGCATATGACACATTTGCAGTATTTTCTCATTCTGCTTCAGTTTGCTGAGTGCAGAATGTGAGTGACTGAATAAGAGCGTCTGCTACAGGACTGTAATGTCAAACATGTCATGTGATGGCTGACGGTTGGTCGTTGTCTAACGGTTTATAAGTCCAGGACTTCCCATAACCATGCATTCATCCTGCAGGCCTTTTGGCTCCTACTACAATAGCGACAACTATTTCCAACCTACTCTACTGTTTAAAGCAGTGGGATCATCTTTTCCATACAGTAAGTCTACAGAGAGTACCAGAGGGTATGGAAACGGTAAGTTTCCTAACTCTGTAGGTATAAACTATAAACGTGAGCTGTTATAAAGGAAAGTTCTGTTTAATCATCAGTTTAGGGTCATGGGTCACACATTAAAAAGAGTGTAGATTATAACATTTTAATGAAGCTGAAGTCATATATTCTGTACATACGGTTGCAAAATTCCTGAAACTTTAAATAAATTCCCTGCTTTTCACGAAATCCCAGTTGGATCTTTAGGACGTCCCTACCCCATTGAAATTGAGAATGTTTAAAGTAAGGGTTAGGGATATATACGGGTTAAGGATAGGTAAGGGTTATGGTTATGGTTAGAGTAGGGGTTAGGGTTAGGTTTTAGGGCATGGACGTCCCAAGGATACCGGATAGCAAGCAGTCTCCACCACTGCAGCCTCATCTCATCTCCAGTCTCATTACTCTGGTAGATTGGGCCTTCACTAGGAACCAGCATGATCCCCTCTGTCCCTCTGTCCCTATTGACATCCAATGTGTGTGTCTGTTATAGACTCCCGCTCTGTTAAGAGTCTGTCTGGGAGGGTATTTATGACAGGCAAATCTAGCGGACGCCTGTCCCTGTCCCGGTCTGAGCTGATCTTATCTCTCCCACTCCTGTCATGGTCGTTTGGTCGCCTAGACGACGGGGCTGATTCAATTAACACGTGTCAGTTTGAAAAGTGGACGGACGTCAAACGGGAGGGTTGAGGATAAGGGGATGGTGTGTGGGAGTTTTGCTACACATTCACTTATGAACACATTCTGTCTTAACCGGATTTGACCTTCTTTAAGGGCTTTAGACCTACAGTATGTGTTAGGGATACTCAACACTCTCTCCTCCCTCCTCTCTCTCTACATCTTCCCCTCCATCTCTTCTCCCCATCCCTCTCTCTCTCTCTGCCATCTCTCCCCCTCTGTTTCTCCTGTTGAAGTGTCACTGGTCAGGGTAGAGGGTGGCATGGCTGGCATACATCACAGCTTATCTGATGTCTTGTTGATGACATGGTGGCCCGTAAAGAATCTCTCTCTCTCCCTCTCCATCAAGGTCCCTCTGACAGATAAGTCGATGATGCTCCTCGTTTGGTTAGCAGTGTTTACATTAACATGGGCGCTAGATGAGATATGTCGTCAGTCAGCCCATCGTGGCTTACACACACACACACACACACACACACACACACACACACACACACACACACACACACACACACACACACACACACACTCCCCGATTCATTCCTGTCTACTGTGATGTGACTTAGTGTTGCTAAAGCTCCTCACCGTGTCTGTACGATAGATAGCACCTGTAATTGATGCGCTGTTGAGCTTCCTGTTTAACAAGCTTATGT
The DNA here is from genome assembly GCF_002021735.2 of Oncorhynchus kisutch. Classification (NCBI taxonomy): domain Eukaryota; kingdom Metazoa; phylum Chordata; class Actinopteri; order Salmoniformes; family Salmonidae; genus Oncorhynchus; species Oncorhynchus kisutch. The sequence continues at coordinate 54,145,025 of NC_034185.2, forward strand.
CAGCGAATAACGATAAGCCCTGTGTAAATCTGTTGAGAAGGACCACTTAGGTAGCTTCTAAAGGTGAACAAGGCATGAATTAGAGTTACGGCTGTAGGATAGGCATTAAGCTGGAGGTAGAGGTGGTGGGGGAATCTGTACGCGTCTGACGAGCAGGGGAGAAAAACTGCTCCCTCTCACTGAAGCCACGGAAGTTCAAGGCCGACCGTGGTACTGCAGGCATTATTGGCATAAAACAGGATCCTCCATTATAGTGAATGGAAAAAAATGTCAATCTTCGTGGTCAATAGTCCTGTAAATAAAACGTTTTTTTCCCGAAAACAATCATGGTACCAATAATTGCTTCCAATAGATCAGATGTATTTCCTTGAACTGATTATTTTAAAATCTCACACATAAGTTCTAATGATAATTTAGTTGGTCATGGCAGCCTGCAGTACCCCAGTCAGCCTTCAATTTGAGTTACTCAATGAGAGGGGGCAGCACTGAGCTAGCCTGCAACTTCACTTCCTGGAATAGTTCCAACTGCGTATGTTGTCTCCATGAGACTCCATCTTAACAGACTTCACTTGGCTTCAATGCCCTGTTTGTTGAGTCTTCACATAGGAAAGAATATTGTCACATGATTGATGGCTTTGTCCATTCATATGTACAGTCCTTGGTGATGAGTGTGTTTGTGTGCATGTGTGTAAATGTGAGTTTGTTTGTGTGTGAGAGAGTGAGGGAGAGAGAGAGAGTGTGTGTGGGGAGGTCCTGTATGTGTGTGGGGAGGTCCTGTATGTGCGTGTGAGCGTCCCCACGCATGTCTGCTCGGTGTGTGTGTGTGTGTGTGTGTGTGTGTGTGCAGTCATGTTCCTACCGTTCTGGATATCCAGTATATGGTGTTTGTCCAGCGTCCAGCCTCCCATGTTGGACGCGTCAAGCTCATAGCCCTGCAGTGTGGCTGTCCTCTTCTCCCATAGGATCAGGTCCAGACACGACTCGTACTCAAAACCCACGGACACTACAACAGGAACATGAAGGAGGGGATCGGGTTAGCACAGATACTGTTCATGACAAGACTCCAACTGACTAACGCCAAGTACAAGCCTAGACAATGTTATTGGTATTATTTATTTTTTGTCGAGGGATTCCAATTAGTCGTCTTACACAATTACAATTCATCTCTGCCGTCATATCTCAACACCTCCACTCAGTTTGTAATAACAGAACTTTCCCAAACTTGATAATCATCTCCTTTACAGCTCTTTTTAAACTCCTATCTGTCTTCAGCCGATCACATTACGACAAACCCCCCTCTGAGGGGGCAATAATGGCGCAGGCCAAATTACCAGACAAACATAATGCAATTGGAAAAAAACAAATGCTGACGAAGGGGAGGTTAGAAGGTGAAAACCCAATCAATCAATATGACTTGGGCCTGGGCCATTTCTAATAACACCCTCCTATTCCTTCTCCTATCTCTTCCTTCCTGGCAAAGCAGGAATACATTAGACTCAACAATAATAACGCTGCAGCGTCTACAGTGTCTAACAGTTTGTTTATGTAAAGGCGGTCATTTTGTATTTATTTACACATGAGAGAAACATGGGTAGTTTTACACTGGCCAACTTCCTTTCCCTCCCTCCCCAATCCCACAGGACTGAAAATAACATGCCGCGGCATGTCTGTCTGCCTGCCTGTCAGGGACTCAGAGTGAAACAGCTTGAGCGTAGGGTGACAAGTGTGGTTGGGGATGTCATTGTGAGCACAACCATCAACGGTCTCCAGAAGCAGCTGCACCTGCCCGGCTGTATTTTAGTTAGAAGGAAGCCATCTTTTGCCATGACCTTCAGAAAGCTGAGCGTGTGTGTATGTATGTATGTATGTATGTGTGTGTGTGTGTGTGTGTATATATGTGTGTGTGTGTGTGTGTGTGTGTGCATGTGCGTGTGTGTGTGTGTGTGCGTGCGTGCGTGCGTGTGTGTGTGTGTGTGCATGTGCGTGTGTGTGTGTGTGTGTGTGTGCATGTGCGTGTGTGTGTGTGTGCATGTGCGTGTGTGTGTGTGTGTGTGTGTGTGCATGTGCGTGTGTGTGTGAAATAAAGAACAATGTCTTCCTCTCTGCAGTGGTAGTTGTGTTGTAGAGTTATCATACAGGTGTGGAAAGAAAAAACCGGAAGAAAGAAAAAAAAAGAACAGAGAAAAAATAGTGAAGAAGGACCACAAGCAGCAGTTGTGGAACTCATTAGCATATCGTCGTGGAGACAGACATCACACAGGCTGATCAGAAGGCCTCAACGTTCTGTATTAGACCAAAACACTTCCTCCACCGTTCAGCCCACACATCGGACTGAAGTCAGTTCTTTGTCAGCAGTCTGTTAGGGGCTTCCTTGGCATTTACAAAGAGCTGTTTAAGAAAAAGGCACATGTAATGTATGTGCTCAACGCGGGCTTAGGAAAGGCGGACAAAGGAGTAGGCCGCACGTAGCATCACTGAAGAAATAGTATGTGTGTCTGCCTGTCACCTTTCATGCCCAAGAGTTTATGCCCTTTGGGGAGAAATCAACCTGAAAGGGACATTTCAAAATGTGCGCACCACCCCAACATCAACATATGTGAAAAGGGAGCGTTTCTATGTTTTGTAGTAACAAAATAGAGGAAGATAAGTTATTAGTAGACTATTAGTAAGCAATCAGTAGGCAATTGGTTAAAATCACATGATGCACACCGATGACGTCATCTGAAACATTTATCTCCTTCTATCTTTTCCCCCACAAAACATAGAAACGCACGTTGATGTTGGGTTGGTGCTGGAGATGATGAATATGAACATGTTTTCAATTTCCCTTTAACTCGTGGCGTACTTTGGCCTGCTCCACAGTACTCACCGACTGCCTCAGACAAGCCGTAGACCTTCTGGTTGTAAGCGTCTGTCTTGTCCCAGATGAAGGTGTAGGAGAGGTTGGGCTGGGCAGGGAACCACTTCTGGAACAGACGCCCCACCACCGCCACCATCAGGTGCACCTGGAATAGATTATGAAATAAACTAATTTTCAGACGGGCATTATAATGGCCAGCTAGGGCAAGACTGACTGTACATGTTGCACTCAAAAGGCATTTGACATCCAAATAAACTGTAGCCCTGGTTTTGTGTTAGCACATTTACTCAAATGTTCACTGTATTTTCTATTCACTGTATTTTGGGCTGAAATGTAACACCTACAAGACCTACGGAGATAGCAATGCCAGTCACAATTTAGGTACACCTAAAGAAGAAATCCCTACCTTCATGAGGTTGAAGGGCACACTGGCCTGTGTCATGGTGACCTTGAGGACAGGCTTGTAGCCGGCCGCCCGCGAGGACAGGTACAGCAGGTTGAGGTCGCTGCCCGGGATGGACGTCTCCTCCTGGAGGACCTGTTGGGGGGGACGGGGGACGGGACGACACATCAAAGGAGAGTGGGTCAAGAAGGGTTAGTACATCTTAGCACACCCTGAGAGGACTGGAGTGGAGAATGTCATCTTTGAACACTTTTCAGTGAGAACATCAAAGCCGAAAGGGTTCAGAAAAGTCTCAGTACAGCTACACTCCGGGTGGTGTGGCAAAGTGACAAGAGAACGGAGAGGTCACATGGAGGCAAGAATGCTATTCATTCATCTGTGAAAACTATTTGGAGAGAAAGGAAGAAGGAAAATAGAGAGAGACAGATCTCCCTGGCCTGTTTTCTCAGTGTAGTGACTGTCCTCGTACGGAAGGCCGTTTTATTTAACCATAAGCAGGGGTTATCTTCTGTGGAGAGCGCCTCCACTGTGTGTGTGTGTGTGTGTGTGTGTGTGTGTGTGTGTGTGTGTGTGTGTGTGTGTGTGTGTGTGTGTGTGTGTGTGTGTGTGTGTGTGTGTGTGTGCGTGCAAAGCTCTGCCACTGTCTATCCACTGTCTTTTCATTAGTGTGATGCTCCAGAAAGCCCTGGGTGTTAGGTGTCTCTGATGTTTTTAGCCTCTCCTAACACCAACACATTTCCCCCTCTTTTCAAAGCAGGGGCAAAAGAGCTCCCTGGCTGGGATTTGGATTGTGAGTCAGTGAGGGTATGAGGAGGTTGGAATTAAATGGAAAATGACCTCAAATCTCTACACATCACATGCACTGAGGGTATTTACTAAGTCCATTAGATTCCAAAGACCTATCATTCCACACGTACAGTTGAAGTCGGAAGTTTACATACAAAACTAGTTTTTCAACCACTCCACAAATTTCTTGTTAACAAACTATAGTTTTGGCAAGTCGGTTAGGACATCTACTTTGTGCATGACACAAGTCATTTTTCCAACAATTGTTTACAGACAGATTATTTCACTTACAATTCACTGTATCACAATTCCAGTGGGTCAGAAGTTTACATACACTAAGTTCACTTTGCCTTTAAACAGCTTGGAACATTCCAGAAAATGATGTCATGGCTTTAGAAGCTTCTGATAGGCTAATTGACATAATTTAAGTCAATTGGAGGTGTACCTGTGGATGTATTTCAAGGCCTACGTTCAAACTCAGTGCCTCTTTGCTTGACATCATGGGAAAGAAAAAAAAAAATCTGCCAAGACCTCAGAAAAAAAACTGTAGACTACACAAATCTGGTTCATCCTTGGGAGCAATTTACAAACGCCTGAAGGTACCACGTTCATCTGTACAAACAATAGTACGCAGGTATAAACACCATGGGACCACGTCATACCGCTCAGGAAGGAGACGAATTCTGTCTCCTGGAGATAAATGTACTCATTCTCAGAACAACAGCCAGGTGAAGATGATGAAGGAAACAGGTACAAAAGTATCTATATCCACAGTAAAACGAGTCCTATATCGACATAACCTGAAAGGCCGCTCAGCAAGGAAGAAGCCACTGCTCCAAAACCACCATAAAAAAGGCAGACTACGGTTTGCAACTGCACATGGGGACAAAGATCATACTTTTTGGAGAAATGTCCTCTGGTCTGATAAAACAAAAATAGAACTGTTTGGCCATAATGACCATCGTTATGTTTGGAGGAAAAAGGGGGAGGCCGGCAAGCCCGAAGAACATCATCCCAACCGTGAAGCACGGGAGTGGCAGCATCATGTTGTGGGGGTGATTTGCTGCAGGAGGGACTGGTGCACTTCACAAAATAGATGGCTTCATGAGGTAGGAAAATTATGTGGATGTATTGCAGCAACATTTCAAGACATGGAAGTTAAAGCTTGGTCGCAAATGGGTCTTCCAAATGGACAATGACCCCAAGCAAACTTCCAAACATGTGGCAAAATTGTTTAAGGGCAACAAATCAAGGTATTTGAGTGGCTATCACAAAGCCCTGACCTTATTTCTATAGAACATTTGTGGGCAGATCTGAAAACGTGTGTGTGAGCAAGGAGGCCTACAAACCTGACTCAGTTACACCAGCTCTGTCAGGAGGAATGGGCTAAAATTCACCCAACTTATTGTGGGAAGCTTGTGGAAAGCTACCCGGAACGTTTGGCCCAAGTTAAACAATTTAATGGCAATGCTACCAAATACAAAGTCAGTGTATGCAAACTTCTGACACACTGGGAATGTGATGAAAGAAATACAAGTTTAAATAAATTATGCTCTCTATTATTTTTCTGACATTTCACATTCTTAAAATAAAGTGGTGATTTGAACTGATCTAAGACAGGGAATTTTTTACTAGGATTAAATGTCAGGAATTGTATTTGGCTGAGGTGTATGTAAACTTCCGACTTCAACTGTATTCACTTTCTAGCTCTAGTCTTTCTCTCTCTGTCTCCCCCTTGTCCCCCTTCTCCCTCTGCTCCCTCTCTCTCTCCCCCTGTTCCCTCTCTCTCCTTACTCCTTCACTCCCTCTCCCTCTCCCCCTGTTCCCTCTCTCTCCTTACTCCTTCACTCCCTCTCTCTCTCCCCCTGCTCCCTCTCTCTCTCCCCCTGTTCCCTCTCTCTCCTTACTCCTTCACTCTCTCTCTCTCCCTTCTCCCTCTGCTCTCTCCCCCTGCTCCCTCTCTCTCCTTACTCCTTCACTCTCACTCTCTCTCTCTCCCCCTTCTCCCTCTGCTCTCTCCCCCTGCTCCCTCTGCTCTCTCCCCCTGCTCCCTCTCTCTCTCCCCTGCTCCCTCTCTCTCCCCCTGTTCCCTCTCTCTCCCCCTGTTCCCTCTCTCTCCTTACTCCTTCACTCTCTCTTTCTCTCTTCCCTCCCTCCTTATTATACTCTCTCTTTCTCTCTCTTGTCCCTCCCAGAGGTATTGGATCAGTCTGTATTTTCATTAGATGGGTGGAGGGAGGCTTGACGTGGGTCTCAGCGAGCCTTTGATATCCAACATGGTCGCCCAATAACAACAGAATCAATCAAAATAAAAAACAAATTGTGGGTGGAAAAAGTGACGGGTAAAAGGTAACAGATTTCGTGGCCTGGTCACCACGGGTTTACCACACACACGCACGCACACACACGGACACACACACACACACACACACACACACACACACACACACACACACACACACACACACACACACACACACAGACACACACAGACACACACACACACACACACACACACACACACACACACACAGACACACACAGACACACACACACACACACACACACACACACACACACACACACACACACACACACACACACACACACACACACACACACACACACACACACAGCCAGTGTCACCATAACCACAGACTTAATTACCATGTGCGACGGGTGTGTTTTCTTTCGGGTAAACTGTGTGTGTCCTGAACATACTGTGTGTGTCTGCACATACTGTGTGTGTCCTGAACACACTCTGCCAGCGAAGGGACCCCACCCTGGTCTCCCCAGCTAGCTCTAATTACAACGTCTGGCCTAGGAGCATGTTTCTCCTGGCTTTAAACTAACTCCTGATAGAAACACTCTGTTATTACATCTTCTCTGGTGTGTGTGCGTGTCTGCTTTCTAGTGTGTGTTTTCTTTTGCAATCTAGAAGGGGGCAATTTTTTTAACTGCATAATATAATAATAATACCAACTGGTAATTCATTAAAGGGTTTAATGAGCGGAGCCGAGATCAAACAATAAACGGGTGCTTTATTTTGACGTGCCACCCGCCATTAAAGGGGAAGTGTAATGAAAACATATGGCTATGGGGGTAATGGACTGGCGCTGTATCTTAAAGGGATACTATGTGATTGGGGCCTCATTGCCAGCATCCCGAAGTATCCCTTTAAAACCACCACTCCTTTAATAACACACATTGGATAATGCCATAGGTTGGGCTTGGGTCAATAGTTAGCTATGGTGGCACAAGTACTGCCAATCCATTTTATTGGCTGAAACACCTCAACAGAACCTTTGCTATAGAACCTTTGTTCCATACTTTTGTAATGTCATGGCTGTGCAGTTTTATGTTGTACGGGAACGGTGTGGAGACTGGAGAGGCGTGAGTGTGTGTGTGTGTCTGATCTGGATAAGGAGCCGACAACTCTGAGTAATCCAGCAGATATGAGAGAGAGCTCGGTCTGCAATATCCACTAAACCACCTAAACCAATACACTACCTCCATCCAAACTAATAGGCTGAAAACACAGCAACAGACTACACTGTTATACTTGTTGGTATCCAGATCAACTGTTACAGACAGCTAAGGCTGCAGCTCAGTGTGTGTGTGTGTGTGTATGGGGGGGTATGCATGTGTGTTCAGCTAATAACCGCAGGCTACAGTCAACCCCATGACCCTGCTACCACCTCCGACTGGATTTGGTGAGCACCAACATCACATAGTGTAAACATCTTTAAAAGGAATATCTAGACTCAAATCACCACGCAGGAAGATTTTAGAGTCATGCCAAATGTGGTTGGGGAGGAAAAAAAGGTTTTCTACAGTATCTCTCTGGGGATAAACCTTAGCTTAACTTACAACTTTGATTTGAATAGATTTCACGATTGATATTCGTCTGAAAAAGCTTACAGGACCTATTCTGTTTGACACATGGAAAAGGCGATCAAGTGCTCCAGTGTCATCACTCGGTGAGAGTTCCGCGTCAGAGTGACCTTGTCTCAACTATTTTCTTCTGGTCCTTTGTGTTAGTATAACCCGTCCTATGTATTGGGTTCTGGGACCTGAAGAATTTCGGTCTCTGGTTTCATGGTTTCATCCAGAAATTGAAAACCACTGTCTCATTGTGCTCCAACTGAACACACTTGGCTAACCTTTATTTGGTCTTCTGCTTCCATTCTTTCTCCTCTGTGGAACAGCGAGCACACAATAGCGTGTTATTCCCAAGCCACATGACAGCCAAGTGTGTGTGTGTGTATGTGTATGCCTGCGTGCATCCCACGTATTATCCCAAGCCACATAACAGCCAAGTGTGTGTGTGTGTGTGTGTGTGTGTAATCCAAAGTACTTTCCTTAGCGAGACTGTTCTCTTCCAAGGAGGACTCTTAGTGGACATGTCTGTTACCAGTTATAGCAGCTCTCTGTGACTGACTGCTTTAGTACGGCTTTGTGTTAGTGCTGGGTTCCTTTTACTGTGTTTTTCCTTTCCTCACCACACACACACACACACACACACCCCTTGTGAAGGCCCCTGGGGTATAGCTGTCCGACCCCTGCGTCCCTTTATAAAACGCTAACCTCCTTCACCACCCGCCTCTTGTTGCATGAGCTCTGAGGCTTTATAGTTCTGCTCATAACAACCGGAACTAATTCAAATCAGGACCCGGATCGTTTGGGGACTGGCTGGGCTGGGGCACGATGCCTGTTACTGTGTGCTTGTCTCTGTGCGTGTATGAGAGAGTTTGTGAGTCTTTCTGTGTATTATGTGTGTGCCTGTGTCTGATTGCTTGCGTTTCTCAGTGTGTGTTTGCGTTACTGTCTGTACTGTGTTTATGTCTGTGTGTGTGCGTGTGTTTATGTCTGTGTGTGTATGTGTGTGTTTGTCTGTGTGTTTTTATGTCTGTGTTTGTTTATATATGTGTGTGTCTATGTGTGTATGTCTGTGTGTGTCTATGTGTGTGTATGCCTGTGTGTGTCTGTGTTTATGTCTGTGTGTGTCTGTGTTTATATCTCTGTGTGTGTTATGCCTGTGTGTGTTTATGTCTGTGTGTGTCTATTTGTGTTTATGCCTGTGTGTGTCTGTGTTTATGTCTGTGTGTGTTTATGTCTGTGTGTGTCTGTGTTTATGTCTGTGTGTGTCTGTTTATCTTTGGTTGTGTTTATGTCTGTGCGTGTTTATGTCTGTGTGGGTTTATGTCTGTGTGTGTTTATGTCTGTGTGTGTTTATGTCAGTGCATGTCTGTGTTTATGTCTGTGCGTGTCTGTGCCTGTCTGTGTGTGTTTATGTCTGTGCCTGTCTGTGTTTATGTCTGTGTGTGTCTGTGTTTATGTCTGTGTGTGTTTATGTCTGTGCGTGTCTGTGTTTATGTCTGTGCGTGTCTGTGTTTATGTCTGTGTTTATGTCTGTGCATGTCTGTGTTTATATCTGTGTGTGTCTGTGTTTATGTCTGTGCATGTCTGTGTTTATATCTGTGTGTGTCTGTGTGTGTTTATGTCTGTGCGTGTCTATTATATTATAATATATTATAATATATAATATATCCATTCCTCTCAAAATTCTTAGAAAAGGCTGTTGCGCAGTAACTCACTGCCTTCCTGAAGACAAACAATTATTACAAAATGCTTCAGTCTGGTTTTAGACCCCATCATAGCGCTGAGACTGCACTTGTGAAAGTGGTAAATGACCTTTTAATGGCATCAGACGGAGGCTCTGCATCTGTCCTTGTGCTCCTAGACCTTAGTGCTGCTTTTGATACCATTGATCACCACATTCTTTTGGAGAGATTGGAAACCCAAATTGGTCAACACGGACAAGTTATGGCCTGGTTTAGATCTTATCTGTCGGAAAGATATCAGTTTGTCTCTGTGAATGGTTTGTCCTCTGACAAATCAACTGTAAATTTCGGTGTTCCTCAAGGTTCCGTTTTAGGACCACTATTGTTTTCATTATATATTTTACCTCTTGGGGATGCCTTTCGAAAACATAATGTTAACTTTCACTGCTATGCGGATGACACACAGCTGTACATTTCAATGAAACATGGTGAAGCCCCAAAATTGCCCTCGCTAGAAGCCTGAGTTTCAGACATAAGGAAGTGGATGGCTGCAAACTTTCTACTTTTAAACTTGGACAAAACAGAGATGCTTATTCTAGGTCCCAAGAAACAAAGAGATCTTCTGTTTGAATCTGACAATTAATCTTAATGGTTGTACAGTCGTCTCAAATAAAACTGTGAAGGACCTCGGCGTTACTCTGGACCCTGTTTGACGAACATATCAAGACTGTTTCAAGGACAGCTTTATTCCATCTACGTAACATTGCAAAAATCAGAAACTTTCTGTCCAAAAATAATGCAGAAAAATGAATCCATGCTTTTGTTACTTCTAGGTTAGACTACTGCAATGTTCTACTTTCCGGCTACCCGGATAAAGCACTAAATAAGCTTCAGTTAGTGCTAAATATGGCTGCCAGAATCCTGACTAGAACCCAAAAAATTGATCATATTACTCCAGTGCTAGCCTCCCTACACTGGCTTCCTGTCAAGGCAAGGGCTGATTTCAAGGTTTTAATGCTAACCTTCAAAGCATTACATGAGCTTGCTCCTACCTATCTCTCTGATTTGGTCCTGCCGTACATACCTACACGTACGCTACGGTCACAAGACGCAGGCCTCCTAATTGTCCCTAGAATTTCTAAGCAAACAGCTGGAGGCAGGGCTTTCTCCTATAGAGACATTTTTATGGAATGGTCTGCCTACCCATGTGAGAGACACAAACTCGGTCTCAACCTTTAAGTCTTTACTGAAGACTCATCTCTTCAGTGGGTCATATGGTTGAGTGTAGTCTGGCCCAGGAGTGTGAAGGTGAACGGAAAGGCTCTGTAGCAACGAACTGCCCTTGCTGTCTCTGCCTGGCTGGTTCCCCTCTTTCCATTGGGATTCTCTGTCTCTAACCCTATTACAGGGGCTGAGTCACTGGTCTACTGGTGCTCTTTCATGCTGTGCCTAGGAGGGGTGCGTCACTTGAGTGGGTTGATTCACTGATGTGATCTTCCTGTCTGGGTTGGCGCCCCCCCTTGGGTTGTGCCGTGGCGGAGATCTTTGTGAGCTATACTCGGCCTTCTCTCAGGATGGTAAGTTGGTGGTTGAAGATATCCCTCTAGTGGTGTGGGGGCTGTGCATTGGGTGGGGTTATATCCTTCCTGTTTGGCCCTGTCCGGGGGTATCATCGGATGGGGCCACAGTGTCTCCTGACCCCTCCTGTCTCAGCCTCCAGTATTTATGCTGCAGTAGTTTATGTGTCGGGGGCTAGGGTCAGTTTGTTATATCTGGAGTACTTCTCCTGTCTTATCCGGTGTCCTGTGTGAATTTAAGTATGCTCTCTCTAATTCTCTCTTTTTTTCTCTCTCTCCGAGGACCTGAGCCCCAGGACCATGCCTCAGGACTACCTGGCATGATGACTCCTTGCTGTCCCCAGTCCACCTGGCCATGCTGCTGCTCCAGTTTCAACTGTTCTGCCTGCGGCTATGGAATCCTGACCTGTTCACCGGACGTGCTACCTGTCCCAGACCTATTATTTGACCATGCTGGTCATTTATGAACATTTGAACATCTTGGCCATGTTCTGTTATAATCTCCACCCGGCACAGCCAGAAGAGGACTGGCCACCCCTCATAGCCTGGTTCCTCTCTAGGTTTCTTCCTAGGTTTTGGCCTTTCTAGGGAGTTTTTCCTAGCCAACGTGCTTCAACACCTGCATTGCTTGCTGTTTGGGGTTTTAGGCTGGGTTTCTGTACAGCACTTTGAGATATCAGCTGATGTACGAAGGGCTATATAAATAAATTGTATTTTATTTGTTTATGTCTGTGTGTGTCTGTGTTTATGTCTGTGTGTGTTTATGTCTGTGCGTGTCTGTGTTTATGCCTGTGTGTGTCTGTGTTTATGTCTGTGTGTGTCTGTGTTTATGTCTGTGCGTGTTTACGTCTGTGCGTGTCTGTGTTTATGCCTGTGTGTGTCTGTGTTTATGTCTGTGTGTGTCTGTGTTTATGTCTGTGCGTGTCTGTGTGTATTGTTTGGCTGATGGTGCAGGCAGCCTTATTAAAGTAGTGGTTTAGACTGAAGGAGTGCCAGAGAAGAGAAGAGGGGACAGACATTGGGCCAAGAGGAATCAAAGTCTATCTGGCCACACAGGAGAGTTGAGAGAGATAGGGGGAGAGAGGGAGGGAGGGAGAGAGAGAGAGAGAGAGAGAGAGAGAGAGAGAGAGAGAGAGAGAGAGAGATACAGAGAGGACTCGTGTGTATCAGCTTTACTGAAGATGCTCTTCTGCACAGATTGGCCTGTGATACTGCCATAATGGTAAACCCTGGGTTTTGAGCTACGAATGAGTCTGTGCACGAGTGTGTGTGAGACCCTCGTAACAATTCACACCGTGTCTGGCACAGCTAGAAAGACTATACATGGATTTAAATGCTCTCTCTCTTCATCAAGGCGTCTCCTCTTTGAACAAAACAAAGAGCATCTGTGCAAACAGTTAGAAAATGGCTAGATCTTGTATTCACTGGGCTGTTAAAGGTGTGCTTTTATACTTCAAGTACTGAAGGTCGGCTCAGCTTTTTGTGAGGCCTCCCGTTCCAACTGAGTTGGCTGTTTGAGGCCCCGGTAAAGCTTGGGTGAAGCAGTGTGGGGTGTTATAGGGCATTAAAAAACGGGTTGTTTGGATCCTGGATTCTGATTGGTTGTGGGACAACCAACAACTCCCGCAAAATACCATGATGTGTTAATGTCATAATTCCATTGTCCACAGCCCAAGTAGGAAATTCATAAACGTCATCTCCCTCGGGGAGAAAAGATACACATCATTTACAGTACAGGAGAGTTGAACAGGCGAGTTGAACGGGAGAGTTGAACAGATGAGTTAAACAGGAGAGTTGAACAGGAGAGTTGAACATGAGAGTTGAACAGCAGAGTTGATCAGGAGAGTTGATCAGGAGAGTTGAACAGGAGAGTTAAACAGATGAGGGTACTGAGTGGGTCTGTGGAGAGGGGTAGTGAGCTGGAAGTTGAGTGAACTGGACGAACCCTAGCTGACCGTGTTGTGAGGTGTGTGTACAGTGGGTGTTTGATGTACTGTAGGTATCCTTTCTCCTCTGTCACCTCACTTGAGTCTTAGGTATAACGGGTTTGTGGAAAAGTGTGTGTATTCAGTACAACTAGTCTGGGTTTCGGATTGTGTGTGTGTGTGTATATGATGATGATAATGCGTGTATGATGATGGTAATGTGTGTATGAAGATGATAATGTGTGTATGATGATGTGTGTATGATGATGATAATGTGTGTATGATGATGATAATGTGTGTATGATGATGATAATGTGTGTATGATGATGATAATGTGTGTATGATGATGATTTGTGTATGATGATGATGATGTGTGTATAATGATGGTAATGTGTGTATGATGATGATAATGTGTGTATGATGATGATTTGTGTACGATGATGATGTGTGTATAATGATGGTAATGCGTGTATGATGATGATAATGTGTGTATGATGATGATTTGTGTAAGATGATGATGATAATGTGTGTATAATGATGGTAATGTGTTTACGAGGATGATAATGTGTATATGGTGATGATTTGTGTATGATGATGATGATAATGTATATATGATGATAATAATGTGTTTATGATGATGATAATGTGTGTATGATGATTATTTGTGTATGATTTTTTTATATTTTTTTATTTCACCTTTATTTAACCAGGTAGGCTAGTTGAGAACAAGTTCTCATTTGCAACTGCGACCTGGCCAAGATAAAGCATAGCAGTGTGAGCATACAACAAAGAGTTACACATGGAGTAAACAATTAACAAGTCAATAACACAGTAGAAAACAAAGGGGGGGTCTATATACAATGTGTGCAAAAGGCATGAGGAGGTAGGCAAATAATTACAATTTTGCAGATTAACACTGGAGTGATAAAAGATCAGATGGTCATGTACAGGTAGAGATATTGGTGTGCAGAAGAGCAGAAAAGTAAATAATTAAAAACAGTATGGGGATGAGGTAGGTGAAAAGGGTGGGCTATTTACCAATAGACTATGTACAGCTGCAGCGATCGGTTAGCTGCTCAGATAGCTGATGTTTGAAGTTGGTGAGGGAGATAAAAGTCTCCAACTTCAGCGATTTTTGCAATTCGTTCCAGTCACAGGCAGCAGAGTACTGGAACGAAAGGCGGCCAAATGAGGTGTTGGCTTTAGGGATGATCAGTGAGATACACCTGCTGGAGCGCGTGCTACGGATGGGTGTTGCCATCGTGACCAGTGAGCTGAGATAAGGCGGAGCTTTACCTAGCATAGACTTGTAGATGACCTGGAGCCAGTGGGTCTGGCGACGAATATGTAGCGAGGGCCAGCCGACTAGAGCATACAAGTCGCAGTGGTGGGTGGTATAAGGTGCTTTAGTGACAAAACGGATGGCACTGTGATAGACTGCATCCAGTTTGCTGAGTAGAGTGTTGGAAGCCATTTTGTAGATGACATCGCCGAAGTCGAGGATCGGTAGGATAGTCATTTTTACTAGGGTAAGCTTGGCGGCTTGAGTGAAGGAGGCTTTGTTGCGGAATAGAAAGCCGACTCTTGATTTGATTTTCGATTGGAGATGTTTGATATGAGTCTGGAAGGAGAGTTTGCAGTCTAGCCAGACACCTAGGTACTTATAGACGTCCACATATTCTAGGTCGGAACCATCCAGGGTGGTGATGCTAGTCGGGCATGCAGGTGCAGGCAGCGACCGGTTGAAAAGCATGCATTTGGTTTTACTAGCGTTTAAGAGCAGTTGGAGGCCACGGAAGGAGTGTTGTATGGCATTGAAGCTTGTTTGGAGGTTAGATAGCACAGTGTCCAAAGACGGGCCGAAAGTATATAGAATGGTGTCGTCTGCGTAGAGGTGGATCAGGGAATCGCCCGCAGCAAGAGCAACATCATTGATATACACAGAGAAAAGAGTCGGCCCGAGAATTGAACCCTGTGGCACCCCCATAGAGACTGCCATGACTGCCATGATAATGATGTTAGTGTGTGTGATGATGGTAATGTGTGTATGATGATGATTTGTGTATGATGCATAATGTGTGTATGATGATGATAATGTGTGTATGATGATGTGTATGTCTCACCTGTGTCTCAGGTATGATGGGCCCATCCTCTGGTGAGGACCTGAAGCAGGTAGAGAGGGGAGAGGCCACGATGACAGGACTGGGCCTGATGAAACCACTCAGGTCACAGCTGGGGATGTCATTCTCCTCCTGCAATTCGATTCAATATGAAGACGAGTCAATACGAGTAATACAATTCAATATAATTGAATACGATGAAATACAATTCAATATGAGTCAATACAATTCAATGTGAGTCACTGTGAGTCAATACGATTCAATATGATTCAATACAATTCAGTTCAATATGATTCAACATAATTAAATTAAATACAAAAGAATTCAATAAGATTCAATACAATTCAACATGATCTAATTTAATTCAATTAAACACAATTCAATATCTTTTTCAACTATATTTCACCTTCTTCATGACCAGGGTGTCCATGACATAGAAGACATTCCAGGGGATCCACACGGTGCGGTACTGTATCAGGAACGGAGCCCGCTCGAAACTCAGGGTCAGACTGGCCCCACCGTTAGTCAACAGGTCAAACCTGGAGAGATGGAGAGAGATGGAGAAAGGTGGAGAGAGATGGGGTTAGAGGTGGAGAGAGATGGGGTTAGAGGTGGAGAGAGATGGAGAGAGATGGAGAGAGATGGGGTTAGAGGTGGAGAGAGATAGGGTTAGAGGTTGAGAGAGATGGAGAGAGATGGAGAGAGGTGGGGTTAGAGGTGGAGAGAGATAGGGTTAGAGGTTGAGAGAGATGGAGAGAGATGGAGAGAGGTGGAGAGAGATGGGGTTAGAGGTGGAGAGAGATGGAGAGAGATGGGGTTAGAGGTGGAGAGAGATAGGGTTAGAGGTTGAGAGAGATGGAGAGAGTTGGAGAGAGGTGGAGAGAGATGGGGTTAGAGGTGGAGAGAGATGGAGAGAGATGGGGTTAGAGGTGGAGAGAGATGGGGTTAGAGGTGGAGAGAGATAGGGTTAGAGGTGGAGAGAGATGGAGAGAGATGGGGTTAGAGGTGGAGAGAGATGGAGAGAGATTGGGTTAGAGGTGGAGAGATGGAGAGAGATGGGGTTAGAAGTGGAGAGAGATGGAGAGAGATGGGGTTAGAGGTGGAGAGAGGTGAGGAGAGATGGAGAGAGATGGGGTTAGAGGTGGAGAGAGATGGAGAGAGATGGGTTTAGAGGTGGAGAGAGGTGGAGAGAGATGGGGTTAGAAGTGGAGAGAGGTGGAGAGAGATGGGGTTAGAAGGGGTGACGGAAACACACAGGCATGTACATTCACACAGAGAGACAGGCGGAGGAACGGATGGACAGACGCACACAGGCATGCACACACATCCCCCTTCAGCCCACACACACAATCAGTAGAAAGGACATTTTACATGTTCACACATTTCCTCCTGGTTGTTCTTGGGCCCTGGAGACAGAGATCTCTGTATCTTTGACACTGATGGAGGTAGAGTGAGGATGAAGGGTGATCAGACTGTCCTGTTCTAATTGTCTCTCCTGTCTAGTATGTCTAACCTGAGGCTCTCTCTCTCTTTCCTGCTCCCTCTCCCTGCTATATCTCTCCCTCTTCCTTTCTCAGAACAAAACATGTTTCTGTTCTTTCTCCTGTACTGAAAATAAGATGATGGGGCCAATTATTATTGGATGTGTGTGTGTGTGTGTGGTGAGAGAGAGCTTCGTTTGGCTAGCTAACTTTGTCTTTTAACATGTAGCAGACCTATAGGGAGAGCCATCCGAGTGGAAGAGAGAGAAGGTCCCCTAAGTCCTGTCCTATATTCTGTGTCTGGAGGGGGCTGGTGGGGTGAAGTGTGAAGACATACACGCAACACATACAGAAAATGCATAGATAAAAGAAAACACTCATGCAAGCACAGACAAGCAGTGACACCAGCATCCAATCTGTTAAGGTCAGGGCTCTGTGCAGGCCAGTGAAGTTCTTCCACGCAGATCTCGACAAACCATTTCTGTACGGACCTCACAGGGGCATTGTCATGCTGAAACAGGAAAGGGCCTTCCCCAAGTTGGAAGCACAGCATCGTCTAGATAAAATGTCATTGTATGCTGTAGCATTAAGATTTCCCTTCACTGGAACTAAGAGGCCTAGCCTGAACCATGAAAAACAGCCCCAGACCATTATTCCTTCTCCACCAAACTTTACAGTTGGCTCTATGCATTCGGGCAGGTAGCATTCTCCTGGAATCTGCCAAACACAGATTAATCCGTCAGACTGACAGATGGTGAAGCGTGATTCATCACTCCAGAGAACAAGTTTCCACTGCTCCAGAGTCCAATGGCGGTGAGTTTTACACCACTCCAGCCGACGCTTGGTATTGCACATGATGATCTTAGGCTTGTGTGCGGCTGCTCAGCCATGGAAACCCGTTTTATGAAGCTCCCAACGAACAGTTCTTGTGCTGACGTTGCTTCCAGAGGCAGTTTGGATTTTTACGTGCTATGCACTTCAGCGGTTCCGTTCTGTGAGCTTGTGTGGCCTACCACTTCGCGGATGAGCTGGTGTTACTCCTAGACGTTTCCACTTCACAATAACAACACCTACAGTTGACCGGGGCAGCTTTAGCAGGGCAGAAATTTGACAAACGGACTTGTTGGAAAGGTGTCATCCTACGACAGTGCCACGTTCAAAGTCACTGAGCTCTTCAGTAAGGCCATTCTACTGCCAATGTTTGACTATTCATTTATTTTTTACCTTTTTAATTTCACCATTATTTAATTAGGCAAGTCAGTTAAGAACAAATTCTTATTGAAATGACAGCCTAGGAACAGTGGGTTAACTGCCTTATTCAGGGGCAGAACGACAGATTTTTTACCTTGACAGGTCGGGGATTTGATCCACCAACCTTTCAGTTACTGGCCCAATGCTCTAACCACTAGGCTACCTGTCGTCTTTCTGGGTAAAACTCTAAGAGCTTTGATTGTCTATTTTAGCAGTGGCATGGCAGTATATTCAGTCTATTTTAGCAGTGGCATGGCAGTATATTCAGCCTATTTTAGCAGTGGCATGGCAGTATATTCTGTCTATTTTAGCAGTGTCATGGCAGTATATTCAGTCTATTTTATCAGTGGCATGGCAGTATATTCAGTCTATTTTATCAGTGGCATGGCAGTATATTCAGCCTATTTTAGCAGTGGCATGGCAGTATATTCAGTCTATTTGATCAGTGGTGTGGCAGTATATTCAGCCTATTTTAGCAGTGGCATGGCAGTATATTCTGTCTATCTTAGCAGTGGCATGGCAGTATATTCAGTCTATTTTAGCAGTGGCATGGCAGTATATTCAGTCTATTTTAGCAATGGCATGGCAGTATATTCAGTCTATTTTAGCAGTGGCATGGCAGTATATTCTGTCTATTTTAGCAATGGCATGGCAGTATATTCAGCCTATTTTATCAGTGGCATGGCAGTATATTCAGTTTGTTTTATCAGTGGCATGGCAGTATATTCAGCCTATTTTAGCAGTGGCATGGCAGTATATTCAGTCTATTGTAGCAGTGGTATGGCAGTATATTCAGTCTATTGTAGCAGTGGCATGGCAGTATATTCAGCCTATTTTAGCAGTGGCATGGCAGTATATTCAGTCTATTGTAGCAGTGGCATGGCAATATATTCAGTCTATTTTATCAGTGGCATGGCAGTATATTCAGTTTATTTTATCAGTGGCATGGCAGTATATTCAGCCTATTACAACAACATAAATGATTCCATTTCATTTAGTCTATATAGTAACAGGGGCATGGCATAGTGGCTGGATACATTGCAACCTGCAGTGTGGAACATCGTGCAACATCATGTATTCAATTTGCCACAGTGGTCGCCATCACACACCTACTGCAATCTAGCAGCTTAGACTCGCCCTAGAGATTCAACCTATTACACTCCCAGCAATCACACAGAGCCTCCTCTCAATGAGGCAGGGAGCACCAAATATCACGGCTTGCACTTTTGCCCTTAACACCCCTGCTTTACAATCTAATTGGGCGCAGGTGGTGTAATAAAAGGTACTGATGGGGATGGGGCCTGGGAGTGATTGCGCCTCTGTCCCAAATGGCATCCTATTCCCTATCTAGTGCCCTACTTTTGACCAGACCCCTATGGGAAGTAAGTAGTGCACTATATACAGAATAGGGTGCTATTTGGGACATGACCTGAGTTTCCTATATCCTGGTTGGTGTCGAGGAGGGTTGCAGGAACACTCGCTGTAATAACACCGGAGTGGGGGGCAGGGTGTAGTGGAGGTGTGTGTGTGTGTGTGTGCCCTACGCTAAAATGACGCAGACTAATTGATTCTTCCTTTGTATAACCAATGCATTTTAAACAGCCCCCCAGTTCACATTTAAATGGCGCAGGGTTTTCATTGGGGTGGGGGGGGGGGGTTGTGTGTGTGTGAGAGAGAGAGTGTGTGTTTTTTCATTGGGGGGAAGCTACTGAGATTTCTTTTGCATGAGTGAGACGATTTTGGGAGATCTGTGAGACAGAGTCGTAGCGGGACGGGAGAAGAAGCACGTTGCAGTTTCTCTCTCTTTTCTCCCTCTCACACACTCACTGATGAACAGAAAAACATCCACGCATATATGCACACACAGACACACTCATGATGATTCAATCAACAACTCCTGAAAACACAACATAAATCAAATACTGTATGAGCTGTCAGTGGTGAGGAAGACCAGAGTCAGTGGTGTGTGTGTGTGTGTGTGTGTGTGTACGTGGACCTACATGCCGTCCTTGCGTGTGACGGTGTATCCGTGGTCGGGGTAGTGGACGAAGGTAACATTGACTCCTATGAGGGGGGTTCCGTCTGCCGTCAGGACTTGGCCTCTGATGATGGACACCAGGCTGGGGAGAAACAACACGTAGAGATGATCTACTTAGAGACGTCGTTATTTTGTACACTGCAGCTTTGAGATGCCGCGGAGACAGAGATAGAGATATCCTGAGATATACATCACACTAGAGGACTGACAGGAAATAACAAACTAGACAACTTTCACTCAGCACATTCATAAACACCACAGTATGACACTGTACAGTGCTACGTGCAAATCTTGGCCTCGGTCAACTAACCAATTCCCTTCTCTGGTCACCACTATGCACACACAAAATCACTTGTGATCCAGACACACACCCACCCCGGCTCGCGGTGGACCATTTAGATTAGTTTATAGTCAATGGGTCTGGTCCTGTGGAGATATCTACTATGTGTGTGTGTGTGTGTGTGTGTGCAGGGGGAGGGTAGCTAGATTTACTTATAGCTCTCCTTCCCAGGTCATTACAGCTCTCACTGAGTGCTAATCAGTAGCGGAGCATTGAATCACCCTGTAGAGAGAAAGAGAGACACACACAACTCCCCCCCCCAGCACTATCCTTTAGAACAGTCTGAGAGGATGCCAGACAGTACAGTTGATGTCCCCCCTCCCTCTTCCCCTTCTATAGTGTAAACATGCCATAAATTACCCAGCGTCCTCGCTTCATTAATACCTGTCTGTGTGTGTGTGTGTGGGGGTTGCATAATGTAGCTGTAATTTATGCCTTCCATTTGCTTAGGGAGGTTGTCTGAGTGTTTGTCACTGTAAAACAATGGCTGTCTCCCAAATGGCACCCTATTCCCTATATAGTGCACTACCTTTGACCAAAAGTGGTTCACTATATAGGGAATAGGGTGCCAGTTGGGACGCACACATACCCAGTTGTCACCAATCAGGTGTCTGAGTGTTTCTAAGAGCATGTTCAATAGACGCTGCAATAGATGCTATCATTACTCTGGAATTATCATTACTCTGGTATTATCATTATTCTGGCACTATCATTACTCTGGTATTATCATTATGCTGGTACTATCATTACTCTGGTACTATCATTACTCTGGCCCTATCATTATTCTGGCACTATCATTACTCTGGTATTATCATTAATCTGGTACTAGCATTACTCTGGTACTATCATTACTCTGGTACTATCATTACTCTGGTATTATCATTATTCTGGTACTATCATTACTCTGGAATTATCATTATTCTGGTACTATAATTACTCTGGAATTATCATTACTCTGGTATTATCATTATTCTGGTACTATCATTACTCTGGTACTATCATTACTCTGGAATTATCATTATTCTGGTACTATAATTACTCTGGAATTATCATTACTCTGGTATTATCATTATTCTGGTACTATCATTACTCTAATACTATCATTACTCTGGCACTATCATTACTCTGGTACTATCATTACTCTGGCACTATCATTACTCTGGTGCATGACGGAATGAAACCTTTAGTTAACCCTTAATCTTTCCCCTCCCACTGGCACACACCTCTCTCTCATAATAAGCATGACAAGGGTTGCTGTGGGCAACAGGCAGCGCCTCAGTAACTGACGGGTGATATTTCCTTTTTTTAAATGGTTGCATGTCAAGGAATGTGCCTTGGAGTTAGAATGTGTCAGTGTCGTCACCAAAAACATCAGTGTCACTGTCACCTCTGTAAAATACAAAGTATTCATTTTTCTCTAAATTACATCTGTACATGTTGTACTGGCACTGATTGTCACGTCCATGTCTGCTGTATGACATTCCTTTTCTGGCAATAAAGGTTTTAATTTGTTCAATTGAGGATGTTGTCTTTTACCCTGAGTTTTTAAACACTGGGCTGGACACCACAGTCCAGGATGTCCTCCATGTAGTTCCTATCAGACAGATTAGTCTCTAGCCGCCAGCTGGCCTCTCACCAAAGTCATTCAGGATAACGCTTCGGCTCGCACCCGGGGCTCCACAGCTGTGGCCCGGCACCTGGGATTTGAACCCTCAACCCTGCTAACCCCAGTCAGTGGACCAATTAACCGGGCCCTTGACCACGAGACCACAACATCACTACACAGAACAGGGCCATAAGGGGAGTCGACAGAGCCAAGACCAACTAGTCCCCGAGAGTTAATCCGCTTGAAATCTGTGTGCAATATAAAAACACTGAGGGAAGGACCTAAAACAAGAAAGAGGTTGGGGGTCGGTCTTCCTGCTTAATATACTGCACCTTTAAGCTCCATCGCTCGTCTCCGTTGTCTGGAGTTTCCTGAAGCGTGGCAAAGAAGCGGTCTTATCTAAATTCAGCTGTGTGTCTGTGTGTGTGAGAGTGTGTGTGTGAGCCACCACATAAAGTAGTGAAGCGTTCGTGGCCACATGCCTAATTTGGCCCGTCACGATCCATAAAGAGGAATAATAACATTCTTCACAGTGTATTCAGACTCCTTATTCCCAGTAACTCTAACCTGTATAAGGGAGCCAAAGGATTGCATTTAAACAAACTCCACTGGCTGAAATGAAAATGTTCTGCCATTGTACTGTTAAACTATTATGGCAGACAAAGGAAAATAAAGCTCTAGTGTAGGAAGTTGAGACACACACCAGCATCCAAGGTGTTTTTTTCCAATAACCTTGTCAGAAAGCATTGGTAATGCCTGCTCTTAAAGCAGAGAGGCTATTTCAATTGGAGGTTTGGAGAAGTCAATAATAATGTAGGTGTAAACAGGTTTTTGCTCTTTCCTGTCCTTCTTGTGCTGCAGACAGTAACTTACAGGATGTCTGCTCTGCGCCGCAATGGAAACAATCATAGACTACAGATGTACGGTCTTAATTTGATCACCATGTTGCAGGAGAACGTTGCGGCATTGCAGGAAATGTAGAACTTGTGGTGTATTTGAGGTTTAAAAAGGCTTCTGAAGTTTGCAATTCCCCCTACAAAAATGTCCATTATTTGTATATTCACATTTCCTGCAGAGGACGGATTGTTTTCCTGCTGAATCAAACTGGCTCAAATTAAGATGCTACATCTGTACTTCCTTATTGAGTATGTCTCTTTTGAATGAATTGCCACCCTGAATAATATCTCCATTCCAGTCTCTCGCTCTAGTGTCATTTCCTACTAAACGACGAGCTCTCTATCTCTGTTGACGGAGAGTGGCATGTCAATACACCCAGACGGAGGAGGAGAAGAAGAGATGGATGAGGAGGAGGAGGAGGAGGAGAGGCAGAGCGGGTCTACGAGAGCCTTGTTTGTTCACATGTTGATGCTGAGGAGCTGTTGTTTGGTTGGGGATTACTGCGGATCCTGTGTGTGTGTGTGTGTGTGTGTGTGTGTGTTGGATGGCTGGCTGGCTGGCAGAGGCTAAAGGAAATGTTCAGGCACATGTTCTGTGTTAGCACTACTGGCTAAACAAAGCCCCCGGATCGGTAGGTCTAACACAGGACAGATGTGAATTTGACTCTCTCCCTTTATCTCCATATATCTATCTTTCTTTCGCTATCATCTCCCTCCATGTCTCTGTCTTCCTCCATCTCTATCTCTCGCTCATCTCTCTCTTTCCACCTCCCTCTCTCCTTATTTGTTTGTTCCGTCCTCTCATTTCTCCACACTTCTTCCTGCTTTATCAGATGATCAGACGGTTCTGTTCTCTCCAGTGAGCACCGTGTTTAACATCTCGATTTAACTCTGTTATCGCTATGTGGAAATTAAGTTTGCTTTCTAAACATAAGCTAATCTCTACCGGCTGGTTAGTCCTGCTCTTATTGAAATCTATTTGGTTCTAGATCAATTGTGAACAATCACAAACATGCACGGTACTCTGGACTGAATTAAAGCAACGTTCAAGTTTAAACAGTCGTAAGACCCTTGAGAATGACCACAACTGAAGCTGGTCATGGTATATGACCCATGTTGTTGTCCAGTATGGAGAAACAAACATTCATGGTTGTAGACAACATTGTTATAGACCACTGTAACCACCTGGCTGGTTGTTACCAAGGCAACCAAACGCACGCACGCACACGCACACACACACACACGGACACACACACGGACACACACCAAGGGCCATGGTAGGGTCTTGCACTCTGGGCATGCGTTGGTAGCACCCAACTCGCTAACGACCATCAGGTCGCTAATGGCCTGGTAACTCAGAGCTCTATTGTCCCTCAAACCAAACGCAATCGAAAATCACATCAAACACTTATCATCAAAACAGTACAGTGTTTTTAAAACTCAGAAGTTCAACAGCAGGTTGAAACTGAGTGGAAAACTGTGGTCGTTGTGGATGTTGTTTTAAAGCCTAACACAATGAAATGGACAGCGCTTTCTAAGGTGATGATTCACTCAAAACGCCCATATGGATATTAGAGCTTATGCATTTGCATAGGCCTATGAGCCCAAGCCCTTGTGCTGTTATATAATACATAGCCTACCGCATATTACACATGGCAGAAAAACACAAAACAAAACTGATTTAAAATGTCTTTGGTACATAATTGGTCTAGCCTATACTCCAAAATGTAACAAATTCTACTAATCACCCTTGAGTGTGGACTGTATTATTATGCATATTGGATGGACTGGTTACCTTACGCTAGGCTCCAAACTTTATATCCATGAGACTGGTAGAGAACGTACAGCCCTAGGGGATACTGTTGGTTCACTGATTGTGCAGGGCAGCTTACAGTTAGCCTACAATTATAGTGAATTTGTATTTGATTTTGAACACACTAATAATTGGGCATTTTTTATATTTTTTATAATTAATAGACACATTACTTTTAGCTACAGAACCATGCATTTCCATGTCCTCCTCTCTCTCCTTCATTCCTTTCTCAGCGTAACAAACGTTCCAGCGGCCCGATAGAATAACATTGAAATAACGTCGTCTAAGCTCCGGTAGCTGACCAGGCATTTTTTTCTTAAAACACAACTAAAGTAAGAAATGAAATATGTTTTGTTGTGAAAACATGTTACTATCGATGTTCCCGAACAGATTTCACTTGGGTTGAAGATCCCATGGCATTCAGAGATTGGGAGGAATATCACTTGTCGCGCAGCAAGAGGCTGCATGCTCCTCAAACAGTTGGTGATGTATGGAGTGAAATAACCGGAGTAGCAGGTTGAAGAAACTAACCGTCAGGAAAGCGGCCTCCATGTATTTTTCCTCTGTCTCTGTTCCTGCCCATTTGATAATGGGCCATATTCAATTGAAACTAATTTTACATATTAGTGAAGACAACATTCTATTGAGAATATGAAAAAGTATGATCACTTGGGTGAAAATAGGATCATTTGATGAGAGAACAGCCTGAGGCAAGGAACAGAGCACGAGCTTTTTTGTGACTTTCTCAAATCCTTAGTAGCCTATAATCACACCATGCAGCCCATATATGTTTTGATTTCTAAGACATTTTTGTTTGTATCATTCACAACTAAAGTTGACAAATAACTCAAAATCCAGGGTATAGGATCTCTTTTAAATGATCACTTTTACACTCAACAGAGTCATTTCATATTCGCACTCACTCTTGAATGGGCAAAAAACGATTATATTCTTCTTACTATAAAACAACTCTATTCTTCTTACTCTTTTGCATGACAATAACTGTCTGACAAAATGTAATGACCACCACAGCCCTCCACACACACACACACACACACACACACACACACACACACACACACACACACACACACACACACACACACACACACACACACACACACACACACACACACACACTAACCTGTTCAAATAAAGGTGAAATGAGAATGCTCACCTCTTGTTGAAGGGGTTGTCCCCGGTGATGACGTGGCTGCCCTCTGGTCCAACCAGGAAGCGGATGCGTTGGTAGAAGGAGCGTGCGGCATGCTGGGGCATCAGGCTGGACGGGCTCTGACTGATGATGTCAGAGGGGTCCGGGGAGCCGCGGCAGTACGGCTGGGTCTGACAGGATGTCTGGAGGCAACAGTCTGGGTCCATACAGTCAACCAGGCCGTCTGAGAGAGATAGAGTGTTACGAAGAGGCAAACAAGAGGAGTAAGGAATGGGATCCAGATCAGATTCTCTCTGATAACTCTAAAGGAACCATATACAGTGAATTCACTAACAAAATACTTTTAACCAAGTTAAAAACAAATCTACCTCCAGTGGCTCTTTTTGTCAAGATGGTCAAAGGCATGTGTTGTTATAATTGGCTGTATTCGGTTGGGCTTTCAGAATGTGATTGACTGTGTTCCTGTGAGAGCGAATAGCAGGCCCAGTTGTTCAAAGTTATTAGTCGACCTCTAACCCCTGGCTGTGGTGACAAACTGCCTTGTTCCTCCATCCTGACTGGTGCCTTGGATGGGATAACTGTAGGTTAAATTTGCTGTTGGAGTCTCAACGTTAGATAGGTTAGTGAGGGAGAGAGGGAGGGAGAGAACGAGAGCGACAGAGCGAGAGAGAGCGAGAGAGAACGAGAGAGAGAGCGAGAGAGAGCTAGACAGAGAGAAATATAATGGAAGAGAAAGAAAGAGTGTGATAGAAAATAAGAGAGTGAGTGAGTGAGAAAGAAGGAAAGTGGAGAGGGATAGAGAGAAAGAGAGAGAAATAAAGAAGGAGAAAAAGTTCTCTCTGCTACTTCAACAGCCTGCCTCCCTGCTGTTTTCCAAGGCCTTTGTGTGGGAATGAGATCTGCTCCGCCTCCCACAGGTGACGTCCACAGGAAAGAGGCAGAGGAGGAGAGGAGGAGAGGGGGAGAGGAGGAGAGGGAAAAGAGCGGTGGAAGAAAGGAGGGAGGTAGGACGTAGAGCTCATGAAAGGCTGCCATTCGCCTTTGTTAGGTTATTAAAAGCTTGGGGTACATCTGGCAACCAGCAGCCACAGGGCGGGGGGGGGGGGGGGGGGGGGGGAGTGGTAAAAACCTTGCCGCCGCGATTGACGCACCCCTACCTCGTCCCTCACCCACCCCTTCTTCATCCCCCTCTTCCAAAACTAATCAGGACGTGACTTGTTCCTTCTTCTATTTCTTTATTTAACAGGCCTCTATAGCGGTGACGCCACCGCCTTTCCTGGTGGAGCTTTAAAGTGTGGAGAGATCCACATATAATGTGGTTGTGGGTTCAATCCCAGCAAGGATCACACACAATACGCACAGTTCCAATGTATGAACTCCCTGTACTGGAAGTGACTTCTAATGAAAATGTCTGGCATATAACGTAATGTAACCCAGAGACAAAGACAAATGTCCATTTAGTGAAAACGTAATGGACAAGAAGGTTTTCTGCATGTCTCACCTCCTTCGTTATCCTTGCCGTCGGTGCAGAGGGTCTCCATGGCGACGTCGCATCCCGTCCCACGCCACCCGGACTGGCAGACGCAGTGCCATCCGTTCTGGTCCAGGGTACAACGACCGTTGTTGTTACACAGGCCTGGGCAGCCCTCTGTAGCAGACCAGAGCATGGAGAGTTAATACACACTCACACACATAGGAGGGTTATGTGTGTATGGGGGAGGGGGGAGTGTGTGTGTGTGTGTGTGTGTGTGTGTGTGTGTGTGTGTGTGTGTGTGTGTGTGTGTGTGTGTGTGTGTGTGTGTGTGTGGGTGTGCATGCATAGGTGAGAATAAGGGAGGGAGAGTGTGTGAGTGCACTTGTGTATCTCATATCAACATTGTGATGTGTGTCTGTATGTAGGTGCTTCTCTGTGATTCAGCATTGTGTGTGTGTGTGTGTGTATGTGTGTGTGAACACATGCGTGTCTGTGTCCTCCTTTTTCGAGGAGATCACCCCTCTCAGTTTTTCCGATAAGAACAAACAAATGAACAATCAACATAAACAGATTCAGATTAACAGGTAGATAACCAACCAAAATGAAAAGGTTTCTGGTGAACTTAACATATAACCGACAGTGTGACATCAGACAGTGTGACATCAGACAGTGTGACATCAGACGGTTAGACAGGCCTGTGAAATGCACAGATGCTGTAATTTCACATGAACGATAGAAGCCTTCGTGAAGAACCATTCGTTAACCTCGTTAACCGTTGAAGAATTTGAAAGAAAATATGAATTTTGCCTTAATTAAGTCAAGTAAGAGAGGATGTCAGAAATACAAATGTTGGAAATGGAAATTGAGTAGAGAGCAAAAGGAATCAAAAAGCAGCATACAAAAGAAGAAGCCAAAATAAAATGTGTCATTAATTCAGGGAGATTTAATAATGACAATGTCCCAAAATAGCCCAAATCAAACAGAATCCGAAATCAAAGAACCCAAACTAAAGCCCTAAATCGATTTTCCTCTGCCTTCTTCAGTTTTTGATAGTAGTAGCTATTGGCACATCCATGTGAAGCTACAATACAATATGGACACAAAGTATAGGGAGGGCTCTGGCTTGAGTCCCTGCCTCCACAGCTATACTTTATGCCTCGGTCACATTCCTTTACACAGAATAATAATAAACAAGAGAATAATACAATTGTAATAATATAGAAGCAAAGCCCAGGAGGAAGTGAAAGCAGCCCAGCGACTAGGCTAGACAGTCAGGAGGTCATACAGGCCGCGGATGCATGGAAACAGGACCAACAAGGATTTTCCAACAAAACGGAAGAACCATGTGTGAAGGGTGGTCAGTGGTGTGTAGGTTGCGTGTGTGTGTGTGTGTGTAGGTGTGTGTTTGTTTGAGTTTTGGGAATTTCAAACAAAATGGCACACGTGTGTGTGTACGTGTTTGAGTTTACAGTATGCGTGTGTGTGTGTGTGTGTGTGTGTGTGTGTGTGTGTGTGCGTGCTGGAAACAGGTTTTAAGACAGACAAGAATGGAGATAACCAGAAAAAGGACCACAAAAAACAGTGAGGGACTGGTACAAAGACACGTTTACGCCGTGCTTCAAGACAAGAGAGAGAGAGAGAGAGAGAGTGGGTAAAACAGGAGAGCAGAGAGTGATTGTTCATGACAATCTCCCTGGGGCTTTTGTATGAATTACCTTTAAATCCTGCGATTAGGGGGGGCCAAGGAAAAGGAGAAAAATTTGGGAAAGAAAAATGAACAAAAAAAACTCAGTACTTCAGTCTCTGTCAAGGGGGTTGCAGACTGACTGACAAACACATAAAAGGAAAGAGAGAGAGAGAGAGAGAGAGAGAGAGAGAGAGAGAGAGAGAGAGAGAGAGAGAGAGAGAGAGGAAGGAAGGAAGAGGAGGGAGGAGGCAGGATTCCGTGGACATACTGTTGGAAGACAGTGGGATACAGAGAAGGAAAACAGAGCGCGAGAGAGAGAGAGAGAGACTGATACGGAGAGATCACCCTGCGTGGTGGAGATAGCTCTGTTGGAAGGTCGAGGGTCGGGGTTTAAAGAAGTAGTCCATATCTCCACTTCAGCTTAAAAGGTCTCCAATTCTTAGCTCTCTACAAAAGGCATTGATGGTGCTAGTAAAACAAAATCAATTTATTAACAAATAAACGTATACTCGTGTTGTTTGGACATTTTAAGGTGCCATTCTTCACTGTCAAAATCGGGGAAAGCAAAAAAACAAACAAAAGTAAAGCCTGACACAAAAAGCATTGAGGCAAAGCATCCTGGATAACACCCCCGTTTAAAGAACATAATGCCTAGTCAGCTACTGGAGCTTAGATGACGTTATTTCAATGTTATTCTATCGGGCCGCTGGAACGTTTGTGGCCTCGCCCGGTGCCCAACGCGGGGGCGTTCCCGAGCCGTGGTTGGTGGGTTATGTGGGCTAAAACCCGCCCCAGTTCAGTTCTACCATGCCTGGTAGTTACTGAACATCCTCCCATGCTCCAAGAGAGGACATGATATTGGATTTCCCCCACAGTACCAAGACATGAAGACATGAGAAAACACATAGTCACAGTGACAACAATAGAAGACTGAATCAATGAATCAGAGATAAAAAAAGAGATGAAAAGATAGAGAGAGAGTGGAGGGTTATTGGGAAGCTATGGACGGTCACATGTACCACACAGCACGATGGGGGGGGGGGGGGGGGGGGGGGGGGCAGAAGAAAGAGGGACCACAGTACCTTTGACTCTAATATCCGGATTGTGAGCTTGAAAAAAGAAAAAAGGAGAGAGAGAAAGAGAGGAGAGCGAGCGGTTAAGGAGAGGAGAAAAAAACATGGCAGACTATTTACCAGGGTGTTAGTAGTGTACTTACGAGCACAGGCACCCTGACACACTCGCACACACGTGTGTTTGAATGTGATGGATATCCCATGTGACACAGAGTGTGTGTGGCCGTGACCATCCTCACATGTAAACCTGTAGGACTTCTCTAGGTGTTGTGACGGGGGGGAGGGGGGGAGCGAATAGACAGAAGATGACATGCTTTCTCAGACACTTAGCTTGTTGTGACGTATCAACGTATGAATGTTGTATGTATAAACATACATATGTGTGTGTGTCAATCTGTTGTCTTATATCGCCAACACCCAGTCCCTACATTTCTTGCACAATCTCAGATGTCGCTTGCTGTAACTTGACACTAGCTCACACATACACACACTGGCTCAGGTGGCAGCTAGATTGGCCATCCTCCTCTCCTTTTCCCAGAGTGGAACAGGATCCCTTAACAGAACTAATGGAGCGTCAGGGTTCCTAATGAAACGTCAGGGTTAAGAAAACAGCAGGAATCATCCCTGAACCCTGAGCAAAGGGGCAGCAATTTACCAGCTAATTGCACTAAAGATTTCTCATTTACTTCCATCATATTCCACTCACATGGGCACAGGGAGGACTGTGTGTGTGTGTGTGTGTCCATCTGTGTGTGTATGTACAGTATGTATCTGTGTGTGTGTGTGTGTGTATGTGTGTGTGTGTGTGTGTGTGTGTGTATGTGTGTGTGTGTGTGTGTGTGTGTGTGTGTGTGTGTGTGTGTGTGTGTGTGCGGGTCTATGGGTCAAGCTGCAGAATTAATCAGCCCCTTATAGACATCAATGCTTCATTATTTGTTCGGCCAATTCTCGTCGGCTGCTGATTAAAGTGACATTAATCTGGAAACAATTATATATCACAACGTCCAGACCCACTCAATCCCCACCCAGAGGTAGAGATGGAGGGAGGAGAGGAGAGGGGGATGAGGGGGAGGGTAGAGAGATGAGGCGGGACAGAGAGAGAGAGAGCAGAGGGGTAGAAGGAGAGAGAGGGGAAGAGAGAGAGGGGAGAGGGAGAGGGGGGGGCAGGGGTAGAGGCTACCGGCATGTATCCATTGATTTACATGATCTTAATTAACGTTTACTGCACTGGGGGCCTTTAACAACCCCATCAGCTCCAGGTGAGCCTACTGTAAAAACAGAGAGGGCTCCTCTTAGACTTTAATCATGCTATAGCCCAAAGTGCTCCAGAACCCATTGAGCCTCACTCATTCCCTGGTCTATAGTAGACGCACACACACACACACAAACGTGCGCACACACACACACACACACACACACACACACACACACACACACACACACACACACACACACACACACACACACACACACACACACACACACACACACACAGTGATCTATGTATAATAACAGTAGTGTGTGACTAGACTGACAGGGCTACCAGCCCGTTAAGAGAGAAGCCAGATCAGTGGTAACACAGAACAGCCATTCAGGGGATTATGGGCTTCCTAGTTCCCAAGTAGAGCCTTGAGTGTAGCAGGATTAATTAACTATTGAACACAGTTAAGGAAATCATTTGTGAATAAAACAGGACTGTTTTAACTACACAATTGAGTTTACAAATAGCCATTTTTTTTCTTCCCGCCAGTCGAGTTTTAAAAGACAAATCACTACAAGAATGGTACAGTAGCTAGTAGCTGAAACTGAAGCTTGAGACGGGGAGGGACACAGAGACCAATCATTTTGGTCTCTCATTTCAGTGAAAATATCACTAGTAGACGGTTTGTTTTGTTGAGAGCGAGAGAGGAGTGTGTGTTTGTGTGTGTGTGTGTTGTCTAGCGAGCATCAGCCTTGGATGATAATGGAGAACCATCAGTCGTTACACTGACCTGGAGGCAAACAGACATCTGGGGAGACACAGAACCAGACACACAGACAGATTGCAGCTGGTTGGAGTGTGCGTGTGTGTGTGTGTGTGTGTGTGTGTGTGTGTGTGTGTGTGTGTGTGTGTGAGGGAGGGAGAGTTTGTGTGTTTGAAGGAGAGAGAGTGTGCGTGTATGTGTGCATGGATGTGTGTACAGAACGTGTGTCTGTGTGTGTGAAGGCACGTGTGGTGGTGCTGGGTGAGATATTGCTGGCTCTGCAGTGCTATTCTGGGCGATGGAGAGATGTGAGGGAGGGAGGGATGACTGACCACCAGTCCAGCCCCAGGAGAGGAAGGGCAGAGGGGGAGAACAGGGAGCCTGGGATGGGGTTCTGGAGCTGGATTGCTGGAGAAACCTTGGGGCAGTAAGTCTGCAGTTTCCTGGTTCTCAACTAATACACTCAGTCTCTGCCTGTTCACCAGCTGCACTTCTCAGAACACACACACACCCACGCATACACACGCAACATTATTTTAACAATATTCCATACAGTACTTTAAAATCAGTCTCCGTCCCTAATGGCACCCTATTCCCTACACAGGGCACTACTTTTGACCAGGGCCTATAGGAGCAATTTGGGACACGTCTTCAGTGTGACTAAAGGAGACAACCCTACTGATGAGGTATTCAGAAGCCATAATAATAATAATAATAATAAGAAGAAGAAGCAGAAGAAGAAGCAGAAGAAGAAGAAGAAGCAGAAGAAGAAGAAGAAGCAGAAGAAGAAGAAGCAGAAGAAGAAGCAGCAGAAGAAGAAGCAGAAGAAGAAGAAGCAGAAGAAGAAGAAGCAGAAGAAGAAGCAGCAGAAGAAGAAGCAGAAGAAGCAGAAGAAGAAGAAGAAGCAGAAGAAGAAGAAGAAGAAGCAGAAGAAGAAGCAGCAGAAGAAGAAGCAGAAGAAGCAGAAGCAGAAGAAGCAGAAGAAGCAGAAGCAGAAGAAGCAGAAGAAGCAGAAGTAGAAGCAGAAGAAGCAGAAGAAGAAGAAGCAGAAGCAGAAGAAGAAGCAGAAGAAGAAGAAGTAGAAACAGAAGAAGCAGAAGCAGAAGAAGAAGCAGAAGAAGAAGAAGCAGAAGAAGAAGAAGCAGAAGCAGAAGAAGAAGCAGAAGAAGAAGAAGTAGAAGCAGAAGAAAAAGAAGAAGAAGCAGAAGAAGCAGAAGCAGAAGAAGAAGAAGTAGAAACAGAAGAAGAGGCAGAAGCAGAAGAAGCAGAAGAAGCGGCAGAAGAAGAAGAAGTAGAAGAACCTGTGGCTTTCTTAACAAAACCTAATGTCTGCAGAAGGAACGAGGAGCATTGTCCATAAAAATGTACTTTTACTATCCTCTGCAGAAGAGTATTTTGGAACACTGACAAAAAAGATCATATGAGATATTGGTTATTGGACATGATTGTTATACAAATACATTGATGATTCAGTCTGTTTACTGTAACTCAAATCGTCAAGGGAAGACCTTGTTATCCGTTTGTTGCTGCAAAATCCTTAGCAAACTCTTACATAAACTTGACATCATTTATTTCCAAGGTAACACAAATGATTTCAGCCCATTGTAGTTGTTTCCTTTTAAACAGGGATACTTCCACGTCTCAGAGACGTCTATTCATTTGCTCCATTTTGAAAGCGGGAACATTAGAGTAAAATAAAGGACACTATTTTACCACTATCAATCACACACACAACACAGTGACAATTTACTCAACCTATCATCACTGTGTTTTGTATGGAAAAGCAATAAGCAGAGTAGTATTGAGCAGTAGACTACTTCCTTAAAGCCACTCAAAATGGTAATGCATCAAGCCACCTTGTGTCAGACAATGACAGAGAGGAAGAGATAGAGTGGGGTCTGAAATTATTGACACCCTTGATAAATATGGGCAATAATGACTGTATGAAATAAATCTGTCAAATAGTGATCTATATTGTATGCAAAACAAACTGGGAGATTATTTTATACTAATACAATTGCGCAGAGAAAAATATTTTGTTAAACAAGTAATATTTTTTTCTCTAAAAGGTAGAGGTCAAAAATATTGACACCCCTAGCACGCAATGACGACATCAAGCTTGTGACTCTACAAACTTGTTGGATGCATTTGCAGTTCGTTTTGGTTGTGTTTCAGATTATTTTGTGCCCAATAGAAATTTATGGTAAATGTATTGTGTCATTTTGGAGTCACTTTTATTGTAAATAAGAATAGAACATATTTCTAAACACTTCTACATCAATGTGGAATATATCATGAGACATGCAATCGTGAATAACGATGAGTGAGAAAGTTCCAGAAGATCAAAAGGTCATACCCTCAAGACACAGGCTAACCTCTCACTGTTACCAATCCCGGGAGGTTAGCATGTCTCGGGGGTATGAACTTTGACCCTCTGTAACTTTCTCACCCAATCATTAATCATGATCGCGTGTCTCGGAGGAGAGAAGAAGACGACTTAATAACTACTGTGTTCTTCTCCTCTCTCCTTCGGCATTTGCTATGGGGGAAGGGAGGGGGATGCCTGTAGCAGAAAACTAATGAAGGAGTAGCTAAACGTCACTGCCTCCTAACTCTCAATGAGTCTTAATGCTGTACTGTAGTTCCACTGAATATAATAGACTGTCTAACTGGTGTTCTATCGAGACAGCTAGAGGGTATAGTAACACAAACCCGTGTTGACTCAGATCCAAAATGACACTATACACTCTTTGTTTGAGTGTATGTATAGGCGATTGGATAAGAACATATGGTATGTGGGGGTGGTTGTACTGTGAATGTGTACAAGGCAATGCGGTGAGACCGTCCGGGGTCAGAGCGGGGTCGAACAAACACACAGAAGTCTTAGCTGGGTGATTGACTGCAGTGGGATCTGTCCCACACTAATGTTCTCCTGTTCTATCTGGTTGATGTCTCCTGCTAACTTCTAATCCCAACTCAAACACCCCTTTATCTCCAGCAGACACAAATGAAGGCATGGTGGCCCTCACCACCTCTGGCACGCTAACAGGAGAGAACATCTCAAGGACAGAGAGGTGGAACTTTTAAGTGTACCGTTCGTTACATGCAGAGTGTTACCACGGGAGCATCCGAAATGGCACACGATTCCCTATACAGTGCACTACTTTTGACCAAAAGTAGTGCACTATATAGGGAATAGTGTGCCATTTCGGACAGAGCCCAACACTCTTCCTAACTGACTCACGTCCCAGCCAACCCCTGCAGGGTTTCAGTTTCAGACTAGGACTCCTTGTGGATGACTTCAAGGAGCATCTGCCTTTGTATTTTGGTGTTTGAAGGCTAAGAAAAAGTGTCTGAAGACTAATAATGAGCCAAAAGGTGTTATTTTCAGGGGAATTAGGCAGCGGTCGGTGCTCCCTCCATAGCCAGAGATCATCAGACACACATTATTGACACAAAAGAAATGAACTCCATGATGATGAGTAGAGTGAGTCAGTGTGTGTGCGCTCGCGTTTTTATGTGTGTGTGCAGAGAGTGTCACGAAACCTGAAAACACACAGCTGGGGGACACCATACATAAAGCCTGTCGCATGCTTCCCAGTCAAAACAGTTTGCGCATATATTATGACAAAATCATGACTTTTTGTTCGTTTTGGTGTTCGGCAGGGTTTTTTCCCCGGCTGTTCGCGCACACAACATTTGTAGTAGCCGAAGTCTACGCCCCTTCGTCGGTGATTGGTCAACATTACTACTCCTAGAAGGACTGGGAACTATGGATGGGATTCTTCAATGAAATGTTTGTTGTCAAAGTTTTAATGCAAATTTGTTCACTTGAGAAATAATGCACCAAACGTCTTAGATGTAAAATTGTGTGACTTATACTTCCTCTGCAAAACCGTCAAAATGTATTACAGATTTCTTGATGAATCTTACATTAATTAGGAGTATTTTGAGGAAGTCTTACTGGGTATGTTGTTGCTACGGCATCTCAAGAGGGTCAAACATTAATATTGCTAAGTTCTGCTAGGAGCAAATCCAACCTAGTATGCGGGCACCTTAACGCTAACTCGACCGCTAAATGAGTGGGGGACACCAACTCTAACTCGGGCTAATTCATCTGATTATTTGTTTGAATAATGAACCAGATCAAAAATAAATACGGCCAGAGATCGAGGCAGAACAGAACACGAGTTCTGTGTGTGTGAGGAGAGAACATGCATTCTGCTCCGCTATCGACTTCATATCAGGGAATCAGCCCACAAAATAAGATTTGCTTGATAACAATTAAGGCAGTTTAGTGATGTAGGGGTTGAGAGGGAAACAATTAACCAAACATGATGTCTCAGTTCTCTTTAGGGCTCGTATCTCTGCATTGTATAGAGGAGGCGTTGGCCTGTTTCAGTGTTTGTTTCACACCCGGCTTAAAAGCTAAACAGCAACGCGCCAGGCATTTACAACGCTGCTCTGTACCCTCTTGTTAAGATCGAGAGCTTGGAACAGGACACACACAATCTATCTTCTCCACACTGCCTTAACTACAGTAAATGTCAGTGTTTTGATGGAGGTTAAAGATCAGCAGCGCCCCATGGGGACTCCGCAGGCCTTCTTCACACAGGTCACGTGAGTGACTACAAAGAGCAGGCTGCAGAGTGGGAGGGAGTTGGCCAGGCCCTTGTAAAGAGAGGGATGGAGAGGTTTGAGAGGAAAGAGGAGACTGGGATCAGATGCTACTTCAGCTGGCTGTTCAAAGCCATATAGACCCACAGGTTGGAGTCCTCCGTGGTGTGAGAGCTGGGGGAATCATGGATGGACAGACAGCTTCAGAGGTAGAGGAGTGTGTGTGATTGGTGTGTGTGTGAGAGAGAAAACGTGTGTGTTTCTTTGTAACGATGTCTTTAATTGTCGACCCATATGATGTATTCATGTGTATGTGTATGGCCACTGTAGGCGTGTGTATTCTTCAGTAGACCTACCGATGTTGCAGTGCTCTCCGGTCCAGCCCTGGTTGCACTCACACTTGCCCTCCTTGCAGACTCCGTTCTTAGTGCACATGGGGTGGCAGGCCTTCTGGTCACAGACTGTACCCGTCCAGCCCTCCTCGCAACGACAGCTGCCCCCGAAACACACGCCGTGGGAGCCGCAGTCCACCACACACACCTCTGTACACACACACACACACACACACACACACACACACACACACACAGACACACAGACACACACACAAAGGAGGAAATGTTAGTGTCAGTGTGTAATGATGTGTAATCGCTAGCTAGTTATCTGGGTGTGCTAGTAGCGTCCACTGTGCAAAGTGACGTCACCCGCTTTGAGACCTAGAAGTGGTTGTAGAAACACATTCATTCATAACAAGCAAAACAGACATAAGGTTTCATCTATCTCTCTGTCAACTGTAGCCAGGCAGGGTCTCCGTTGGCACAATGCTTCCACTATTGTGTTTTGGGCTGGTCAGCGGGTGGGGTCGGGGTCGGGTGGATATGGTTGTCAGCCTGGTATTTCTCAAATAACACCTTGCTACCCTGACACGTCTGTCCCCCGTGGCTGACGCGGAGTAGCATGAAGAATCTGGGAGGTTTTGAAGGTTCCTGGGTGGGGCACGGTGGTGGGTCTGAGGTGTTGGTGTTTGTGATATGGGGTGTGTGTGTGTGTGTGTGTGTGTGTGTGTGTGTGTGTGTGTGTGTGTGTGTGTGTGTGTGTGTGTGTGTGTGTGTGTGTGTGTGTGTGTGTGTGTGTGTGTGTGTGTGTGTGTGTGTGTGTGTGTGTGTGTGTGTATGTATGTATGTGTGCGTGTGTGTGTGTGTGTATGCGTGCGTGCGAGTGGGGGTGGAGGGAGGGCAATGTGGGCAGAAGTGTGATCATTGACTATGGACAGTTCAGGCTATGAGAATAGACATATTGACCTTTACCCCAGACAGGGTAAGAATAGGATAAGGGTAGAGTATGGGTAGACACTGTTTGCCAGCCATCCAGCCAGACACAAGGATTCCAACTGTGCCTGAACCAGAATGACACCCAAATCAATCAACCACAGGTAAATCAATCCTGCTGTAGTGGGGTCCATAGATGGACGCCTGCAAACAATCTGGGCTTGTTTGGTACAGACTACCGACTGATGGAATGTTGTCAGTTGAGATGAAACAGTTTTTGTCTCTGTTCTGTTCTTCAGAGTTTAGACCATTTGAACCAGGAGTGTGTGTTCAAGTTCCTCCAATCACTTTTAGCTCTGAGTGAAAGTGACACTTGTTTTCCATTCGGAGCCTTTTTGTTGCAGTTACATGAAGGCGACAGGAATACCTTTATTGACACAACCTTGAAATATAAACTGAGGGGAGCGGTGTTTGAATTAATTGTTGTTTGCACAAAATATAAGAGAGACACTCAACATCATATTTTTGTCATTTAGCAGACGCTCTTATACAGGACGACTTACAGAAGTGAGTGTACCCATTTTCGTACTGGTCCCCCGGGGGAATCGAACCCACAACCCTGGCATTGCAAGCGCCATGCTCTCCCAATTGAACCACAGTCTCAATTTTTAGTCTTGTGTCTGTTTTGGCAGGTCTGTACGTACAGACAGACAGTCCGAGTTGCAGGCAGCAGATGTCTGGCAGGGTGAAGACTATACTCAGACAGACCCACCCTGGCTAACTACTGTATACTACCTCTTACTGAAACACTGTCCTGTAGAAACACACAACCCAGTAGAACGGATGAGACCTGTGTTAGCGAGTTCACTGTAGTAATACTGGAAGAAAATCCTCATACAATGTTGACTACCTACAGTGCTATAGCACGGGTATAGGAGTAACAGCAAATGATGCCACTTCTTGGACTCTTTGCAGACAGGGACAAATAATCAACCATAGGACCATTGCTATCAGACAGTGGCTAAGAGAAGCAATTCCGATTGAAGTCAGTGTCTAGATAGAAGACATTGATTGAGCGGAGTTCTCTTAGACTAGCTATCAGTCAGTGGCTGGAAGATCGAGCTGTTAATCTCTGAGTCATTCCAGGTAAGACCACAAGACCAACAGACCCCCGACCGCTCAGTCTTTCTCGGTCTCTAAAGTTCCATCAGCCCCCTGGAGGGGCTTCGCTCAGTGTGGGCATCCGCTGCCTGTGGCGAGCTGCCATTACCGCTGTGTGTGAGCGTGTGTGAGAGAGTGTGTTGTGTGTCAGGAAGTGGCGCTGTTCGTCACTGTCATCGCCTTGTCACCGGGGCGGTGTGTGTGCGTGTGTGTGTGTGCGAGACGTGGCGGGCGCTGTGTGAAGCAGGGAGGAGGGAGGGAGGGAGAGAGTGGGCTGGAGGGGTGACCATACTGAGGCTCTGGTCACATCTGTCTGAAGGTCACCGTGGTCCCAGGCGGTCCAGACCAAACTGTCTCAGACAAAACAATAATAAAGACAGAAGAGGGCATATGTTTCTGCTTAACACCCATGCTTCTCCTCTCTCCTATTCCTCTGTTTTTACTTTATTCCATGTCTAAGTCATTATCTCACTCTTTCTCTCTCCAGGGCGATTCCACGCCCGGACAGCCCCAAAAATATTTAGGTTATCTCCAATTTTTACAGGCAATTCTCACACAGAAATGTCATTGGGAGGAAGGATGTTTGACATGCTTTTAACATTGTTATTCGATTTATTTATTTTTGAATCACTCTGCCCACTCTGAAAAATGATATACTTGTAGAGTATATTGTTCCAAACAATCCGTCTTGAAATGAACAAGATAAAAAAGGGTACTTTTGAGATATAAATATTTCTATTTTTGATATTTACCATATCAGAATCTCCACTATAAGGAGTATAATGAGACCAAGATGTTGTCTGTATCATGTACGGTTCACAGATCATAGGGTCTTACACAACGCACGTATAGGTCTAAAAAGGGACTCAAATTTCCACTTCCACATTTTTTTTAAATTTTTTAAAGTGATAGAAATGTCAAACAATCAATATTTTTCGGGCTGTCCTGGTGCGGAATCGCCCTCCATTCACTCTCTCTTTCTCTCAGTCTCTCTCTTTCTCTCCATCCCTCCCTCTCTGTTTTCTAGTAATTATCAGTACTGCCTTATTTAATTGAAACTCAGTGTAATTAACAAACCCACGGCCTTTGCTCTCTCTCCAGCCTTCCTTCTCTTTGCTGGCTGAGCCAGTGTGTTAGAGCCAGATAAACACAGCTTTCTCTCAAATGAAAAATGGATCAGATCGATGTGCTCTCTCTTCTCTAAGGCCAGTTAATATAAAAATCACACTGTGGCCTTCATAACAGCATTAGTCCACAAAGCAGCAGTGAAAAGAGAGAGATAAAGAATGAAAGAGAGAGAGTGATACAGTGGAAGGATATAGCTGGGAAGGCCATGGCACAACTGTGAGAGAAGCTCTGTGAATGTGAATGATATCTTTACTAGATATCCGTCTCCACGTAGTGAATGAGTAGTGGCTAACAAATGTCGTACTCCTGAGTTAACGAGAGGCTAGCATGCTAATGTTCTAACAATGTACCAAATGTAATACTGCTAAGTTAATGAGAGGTTAACATGCTAATGTTCTAATAATGTAACAAATGTAATACTGTTGAGTTAATAAGGCTAGCATGCTAATGTGCTAACAATGTACCAAATGTAATACTGCTAAGTTAATGAGAGGTTAACATGCTAATGTTCTAACAATGTAACAAATGTAATACTGTTGAGTTAATAAGGCTAGCATGCTAATGTGCTAACAACGTACCAAATGTAATACTGCTAAGTTAATGGTAATGTTCTAACAATGTTCTAACAATGTTCTAGCAATGTACCAAATGTAATACTACTAAGTTAACGAGAGGCTAGCATGCTAATGTTCTAACAATGTACCAAATGTAATACTGCTAAGTTAACGAGAGGCTAGCATGCTAATGTGCTAAAAAGGTACCAAATGTAGTACTGCTGAGTTAATGAGAGGCTAACATGCTAATGTGCTAACAACGTACCAAATGTAGTACTGTTGAGATAATAAGGCTAGCATGCTAATGTGCTTACAACGTACCAAAAATGTAGTACTTCTGCGTGAAGGCTTGCATGCTAACAACTAACAACCTTTACCAACATTCAAACAACCTGCTGACACCAACAACGTACCGACGGAGCAGTCGGGGCCGGTCCAGTTGGTGTCGCAGGTGCAAGTGCCGCTTTCGCTCTGGTAGGTGCCGTGGCCGGAGCACTGGTCGGGGCACATGGTCTTGAGAATCTCACAGTTGGTGCCCCCCCAGCCCGGGCTACAGTGGCACTCCCCGTGGATACACACACCATGGACTGAACAGCCAGGGTCCAGGCAGTCCACTGGAGGGAGGAGGGGAAGGAGAGAGAGGTTGATTTGTCACAATTCCCAACCAACTGCTGTCACTTTGGATTGTTGCATAGAGCAAATATAAACATACAGTACACAAACACTCACTGTGGAATTGTGTTTGTGTCGGTGTGTGTGTATACTATCTCTGTGTTTGTGAGTGTCTACAGCTCAGCGTTCAACACCATAGTGCCTACAAAGCTCATCACTAAACTAAGGATCCTGGGACTAAACACCTCACTAATCATCCACCCCTGAGGGGCCTTAGTGTTGAGGATCGGCGTGGCAGATGTGTTGTTGTTTACCCCTACCACCTGGGGGCGGCCCGTCAGGAAGTCCAGGATCCATTGTTTCATCGTTCTCGGTGATCAGGCCTAGAACGATGAAACAACGATGAAACAATGGATCCTGGACTTCCTGACGGGCCGCCCC
The DNA here is from genome assembly GCF_002021735.2 of Oncorhynchus kisutch. NCBI lineage: Eukaryota > Metazoa > Chordata > Actinopteri > Salmoniformes > Salmonidae > Oncorhynchus > Oncorhynchus kisutch. The sequence goes on from NC_034185.2 coordinate 54,186,838, forward strand.
CAGGTGGTAGGGGTAAACAACAACACATCTGCCACGCCGATCCTCAACACTAAGGCCCCTCAGGGGTGGATGATTAGTCCCCTCCTGTACTCCCTGTTCATCCACGACTGCGTGGCCAAGCACTCCTACATCATCATTAAGTTTGCTGATGACACAACAGTGGTAGGCCTGATCACCGAGAACGATGAAACAACCTATAGGGAGAAGGTCAGAGACCAGGCAGTGTGGTGCCAGGACAACAACCTCTCATTCAATGTGAGTAAGACAAAGGGCTGATCGTGGACTATAGGAAAAGGAGGGCCGAACAGGCCCCCATTAACATCGACGGGGCTGAGGTGGAGCGGGTCGAGAGTTTCAAGTTCCTCGGTGTCCACATCACCAACATCCTATCAAGGTCCAAGCACACCAAGGCAGTTGTGAAGAGGACACAACAACACTTTTTCCCCCTCAGAAGGCTGAAAAGATTTGGCATGGGTCCCCAGATCCTCACCTATTGTATAATGCGCATGTGCCAAATACAATTTGACTTGTCTGTTGATGCCCAGCAACCTGGGGCTGATGCTTGTTGAGCTGCAGTTACTTCCCTCTGCTGTCTCAGTGATGATGGGTCTTAATCTGTCCATTGACTACTGACTGGGTCACAGACCTCACAATAACATTCACTGCAAACTAATTGCATTAGCGTCGGATTGTGGTGCGTGTCAGTAGGAGGAGGTTGGCAGAAATCCATTTTATTGAGCAGTGAAGATGAGATTTTGTCCCATAGGGAAGTGCAATAATTGGATCTAATGTACAGACAGAGCTACCCTTCTGGTGGGTTGTGTTGTAGTCTAGCGTAGCAGGTACATGCAAGGATAATTTAGCTAATCTAATATCCTCCATTCTGTGTGTGTGTGTGTGTGTGTGCATGTGTGTGTGTGTGCGTGAGAGCGAGTCAGTGAGTGTGTGTGTGTCTCAAGCCACGCATCAATGGGGACAGTGATGTAATTCTTTTCTCTGTGAAGTAGAGAGTAGTAATTGTTTCTGTAATACTGAACTATTGGCTGGCGGTAAAGATTATGATGGTGAATGCTGAGCAATCACACACTGACTGGCTGACAAGGAAGGAAGAGGGGAAGAGGATGTGTCTGAACATACACAAACACACACCGAGGAGAGGGGGAAAAGGGCAGGGCAGATCAAAAGATCCCTCTAACAGGAAAAACAATGAGAATCTATGATCTCATGCTAATGGCTTAATACATCTGGCTAAGATGATCTAGCCTATCATGTGCCCTGTCTAAGCATCACGGCTCTACAGAATGACAGCAGCCAATACTTCTGATCTGGCCTATCTACGCTTGGCGGTGCTACACAGTGACAGCAGCCAATACGTCTGAAATCCTTCCTTTTTCCCATCTCCCAATCACTGTTGATGTGTATTAGATATTCTGTACGTATGATACAATACTTTATTGTCCATCTATGGGCTTCCATCCTATTTCTACACTAGATGCAGATAGGCTAGATTATTGTAAAGCCCTTTGTGACAACTGTTGATACAAATACAACTTAGTTGATTGATTGGTTGGTTGGATGATTGATTGATCGATGGATGGACTGATCTCTTACCTTCTTCACAGTTGTCTCCCTTGTATCTGGTGTTGCAGGCACAGACGCCCATGATACAGATGCCGTGTCCCCCACAGTGGATGTCTATACACTGGTTGCTGGGCACGTCACACTCGGTCCCCTTCCAGCCACTGAAGCACAGGCAGCGACCCCTGGAGTACTGGCCGTTACCACTGCACAGCACGGGGCACGAAGCTGCAATGGGACACAGAGGGACAAATGGATGTAAGCGTATACAGCGTGTGTATGTGCATAAATACACACACAGGCATACGCATGATACAGTGAGCACATTCACACATGCATGACAACATAGTCTCATGAGATATATGTTCCATATAAACGTTTTTGCAATATTGTATAGGAATGTTTTTTGTTGGAGTAAAATATTGCATATACATGAGGTCATCAGGTTAAGAGAGATATATACAGGGTGTCACCAGGTTAATAGAGATATATACAGGGTGTCACCAGGTTAAGATAGATATATACAGGGTGTCACCAGGTTGATAAGATATATACAGGGTGTCACCAGGTTAAGAGAGATATATACAGGGTGTCACCAGGTTAATAAGATATATACAGGGTGTCACCAGGTTAAGAGAGATATATACAGGGTGTCACCAGGTTAATAAGATATATACAGGGTGTCACCAGGTTAAGATAGATATATACAGGGTGTCACCAGGTTAATAAGATATATACAGGGTGTCACCAGGTTAAGAGAGATATATACAGGGTGTCACCAGGTTAATAAGATATATACAGGGTGTCACCAGGTTAAGAGAGATATATACATATACAGGGTGTCACCAGGTTAAGAGAGATATATACAGGGTGTCACCAGGTTAATAGAGATATATACAGGGTGTCACCAGGTTAAGAGAGATATATACATATACAGGGTGTCACCAGGTTAAGAGAGATATATACAGGGTGTCACCAGGTTAGTAGAGATATATACAGGGTGTCACCAGGTTAGTAGAGATATATACAGGGTGTCACCAGGTTAAGAGAGATATATACAGGGTGTCACCAGGTTAAGAGAGATATATACAGGGTGTCACCAGGTTAGTAGAGATATATACATGGTGTCACCAGGTTAAGAGAGATATATACAGGGTGTCACCAGGTTAAGAGAGATATATACAGGGTGTCACCAGGTTAAGAGAGATATATACAGGGTGTCACCAGGTTAAGATATATATATACAGGGTGTCGCCAGGTTAAGAGAGATATATACAGGGTGTCACCAGGTTAAGAGAGATATATACAGGGTGTCACCAGGTTAATAAGATATATACAGGGTGTCACCAGGTTAAGAGAGATATATACAGGGTGTCACCAGGTTAATAAGATATATACAGGGTGTCACCAGGTTAATAAGATATATACAGGGTGTCACCAGGTTAAGAGAGATATATACAGGGTGTCACCAGGTTAAGAGGTATATATACAGGGTGTCGCCAGGTTAAGAGAGATATATACAGGGTGTCACCAGGTTAATAAGATATATACAGGGTGTCACCAGGTTAAGAGAGAGTTATATAGTGAGACAGAAAGGGACACAGAAGTCACTTCAGCGGCTCTTCAGTATCATTCAGAGGGAATATAAGCAGAGAGCTGATGAATAGTGATGGATGGAGGGACATTAGACTTTCTAATGACTTGTGAGACCCTTTCCTCTTTGTTTTAGCTCCAGCCAAGCACACAGTGTTGTATAATGATGAAAGGGGAGATGGAGAGAGCCTCCTTGATGGAGGTAGTAGTAGGCAGAGACATAGAGGTACTGACTGACTGAATCAATGTGTGTGTGTGAGTGAGTGAGTGAGTGAGTGAGTGAGAGAGAGAGAGAGAGAGAGAGAGAGAGAGAGAGAGAGAGAGAGAGAGAGAGAGAGAGAGAGAGAGAGAGAGAGAGAGAGAATAGTGTGTGTGCGTCTGTGTGCCTGAATCAATGCCTCCAAGGCTTCTGTTATGTACGCGCCGGGGTAACAATCTACAGCCAATTATGGGAGGAGATAGTGGGTTTACTCCTCTCAAACGACGTGTGTGTATGTGTGCGTCTTACCTCTTGAGCAATCAGGCCCAAGGAACCCTGGGAAGCAATGACACGTTCCAGACAGACAGTCACCGTTGCCATGGCAATTGTGGGGACACTCCATAACGGACTCTGAAGAGAGAGAGAGAGAGAAGTGTTAGTGAGTGTTTGTGTGAGTTAGAGATATGCATACAGCCACAGAAAGAAGAAGACAGAGAGAGTAGCGACATAGACAATAGGAACAACGCCCATATCCTGAAATAGAAGACTGATGATAATTAGCCAGGCAGACCAAAGTACACACACGTACGCACACACACCCTCTCCCTGACTCTATGGTCTAATCACCACCACCCCCATATGCCTGATTGAGACAAACTGGGTCT